>NC_044497.1:29775000-29827500 GCF_902362185.1 Chanos chanos | reverse complement strand
AGGTCTCATTACTCAAGAAGTTATGTTAAGAACGTTCTGGGGCAAAGAAAAACTCTAAGAAAACAGCAATATTGATGTGATACTGATACTATTACAAGAATTCATAATTTAATCCTTCTTATCACAATAACCCTAACTCTAACCCAAATTGTTTGAGAGAAATTATGTATTGACAAAATAATAATTTAATACAATATATTTCTTTATAAAACAGGAACTTATTTTAGCAGTGCTTGCCTTGGCTTCTCTCTCTCTCCCTCCCGTCCTCTCTCTCTCTCTCCCTCTCTCTCTCTCTCTCTCTCTCATCCATCCTGATCCCATGAGAAGGACAAATATTAATGTGTGTGGGCAAGCATCAGTTACCACACAAGCCATGACATGTTTATTTCATAATCATACAAAATGCTGCTTAAGTAAACACACAAAGCACAGCCCTTTACCAAATCAACTGCACTGGTATTTCACACCATCACATTCACAGACATTTCACTGATGTAGGAAATTTCAGGCAAAAAAAATGTAATCTTTGAAATCAGAAAGATTCTCAGAAGATTTCCTTCAGTTTGTCGTCTCAACAGACACCAGAGGGCAACATTACCATTCCATTAGTTTCATTGCTCTCATTGTTAGATGGCTATTGTGTCTTAAAAGTTAAATGCAGATAAACAAAGTTTTACACATTAGAATAGGATTAAAATTCATTTTACAGATAAAGGAATATCAAATTAAATTCTCTCTAGTTCCTGCTCCGTCTTTTGCTGTTTGTCATGGTTTATCAATTTATGCTCTCACACAAAGTAGCACATAAAGAAAACAAACAAAGGAATGAAGTCTCATTAGATAATTCTATCACAGGCACAATTTGTGTTTTTGTCTGCATTGTTTTCTCCTTTTTCTTCTCTGGTAATTAGCTCTTTGTAAACACAATAACATGTACTGTTAAATCTTAACACTAGATGGTGGTTTTTCACCATTCTTTTCTCTTTGGCTTGTCCTCAGCATTATACCAAAGGGGCTGAGAGTGTGGGTTGATGGTAGGTGAGTGGGAGAAGTAAATGGATTTATGGATGGATAAATGAATGGAATGAATAAATGATTGATTGGTAAAAAATGAGAGAGAATGATGCAATGGATAGATGACAAAGCATATCAAAGATAAACACAGTGGACAGACAGACAGACAGACAGATAGATAGATAGATAGATAGATAGATAGATAGATAGATAGATAGATACATATATACATACATACATACATACATACATACATACATACATACATACATACATACATACACTCAAATGTAAAATCACAGCGAAACAGCATAAGCATAAGGGCTATGAGAATTGTGTCAGCAATAACCTTTAAACCCACGTTCAACATCCTGCCAATATAGACAGTTGAAAATGAGGACATATATATGAAATAGTTTTTTTCCTCCGATGTAACCCCTTCCAATTTTCTTTTCTTTTTCTTTATGGCATGCCAAAGGGCAACATTAACTTTAATTGGTGAACTTGTTCAGTTCCAGACTTGTATATCCGGGGGTCACCTCGCACATCAGGGAAACAACAGAGTCAATGGCTTTCCAACACCCCATTTAACACCGTCCACACTGCCAAACATAGGCTCCCACTCCAGTGCCCATTTGATAACATTGTCACCTGTCTAACAAAATGAGTTATGTGCTATCTCCCCTGTTTCAGCAAACCCAACTCAAACATGCGAGGACGATCCAATCGGAAACCTCTGTCATCCTGGAGATCAATGCCATTGACTTCCTGTTGGGGCACCTCACATCCTGCTGGGTGTGTGGCCATCAGCGATAACCAAACAGATCGCTGTCGCAGTGTGCGATCTCAAGATCTCTCCATCTACATCATTGTGCGTGTTTGTGTGTGTGTGTGTTTGTGTGTGTGTGTGTGTGTTTGTGTGTGTGTGTGTTTGTGTGTGTGAGTGTGTGTCTCATTCATCTCTATAGCCTTTGAGAGACAGCAAGGATGTCAAACAATTATCAATCACCTGCTTCTCTTCAAACTCCCTGAGAATTCCCAAGGTCGACAAACTGTACAGGGAAGATTGGATTGTATGAATGAACATCCAGCAAAGAGAGAAATAGTCTCAATACTTCTTTTTCTTATACTTTTCTTTCCTTGTTCTTTAACACGTCAAATTATCAAGGGCTTACGGTGAGTTCCAAAAGTCTTTGCATAGTGCTACATTATCGTTCTTTTGACTCTGTGAAATTGAAGCAATATAGTGAGACTGAGGAGGATAAAATACAGATTGCCCTCTGTCCTTATCAGAAGAACCATTTAGAAATGATGGCACATGTTGCACAGGGTTCCACTGCACTACAGGCATCATTTGAACTGGTTTCCCAGCTATGTTTTATAAAGCAGACATTTGTGTGTCATCACTGTCGCCATAAAGTAGCTTGTCTAGATTCTAGGTTTTGCTTTCAGCCTTTGGACACTATTGTTTGGGTTGAGTGATGTAAGAATCAAGAAAGTGCTGGTTTAAGCGAAGCTGGCCATCACAAAGCCTAAAAATCTGCATACATTAAACAGAGGCACTGTAAAAACATTTCGTCATATCATGAACAAGAGGGAATGAAAAGAGGCAAAAGCAACAAAAAATGTGCAAACATTTAAGAGTTTTGGAATTCAGTGTAATTGTTCTGTTAATTATGGGTAGTTAGCAAAATGGGTGAACCAAGACACTGTTTTTGAAACACACACTAAACCGTTCACAAAGATTTATAAGAGGAAAATGAAGTTGAGGCGCAAGAGAGATACTAAATTCTTAGAGACAGTGGACTGACAGAAATCATCTCTGAGTCTAGGCCAAGGGTGTGATGTGAGGAGAAAGTGGTTGAGATTGAAGCTATTGGACAATGTCTGTAGTGCAGTTAACCATACTCTGTTGTGAGTTAGAGCTCAACTGTGAGCAAAACTTTCTTAGGAACTCTGTAATTTATGATTAAAACCTTCTACCTTCAAATCTTTGTGTAACCATTTCTTTGAATTCCTCTGTTATGGAATTCTCACAGCTGTACTCTCCTTTCAATGAACTGCAAACTCTTAAGCATACTGGGAATCAGTTAATATTTGTGAAAAAACGTTCATTTCTTACAAGTGAATGAATGATTCATACATTGACTATTCAGTTGTCCTGAATCTAGTGTAATGACTGGTCTTAAGAAAATATTAGCTTGTTCACTGACTGACTAATTATGAGTAAAGATCACATGAAGATTCTCTCTAAGCCCATGCGAGACCTTCAAATCATATGCCTTTCTTTCCATAGTAGCTATCTCAATTGACACTTGCTGCCTGTCTACAGATCCAGGGTTTAACAAGCTCCCAATTGGCCAAATCAATTCCATTTAGAGCCCATAACAGCTCTTTTGTGCCATATTGATTTGCCCACAGTGAGGGCTGTTTTCCACGGAAAAATACTCAAAGGCAGTGAACCCAGTAAAGGGCAACTAGCCATACTCAAAATAATCCTGATCCAGGCATTCTCAGGAAGCCTTCATTTTAACAGCTATGAAAAAGTTATTAGAATCACTGTTCACTGTTAGAAACACAATATTAAAGAACGGTGGTAGGTGGTTGGTAGAAGAACAAAATAAAAAACTAAAAAGAAAACCGTCTTGCACACTATAAGAAACCCCTCTGTCAGATATTGGCATTTTCCTTTTTATATGTGTAGCTTTTGCTGTCTCCAGCTCACTGACTTGGTTGCAGATTAAAATTGATTATGAACCTGATCGATTGCTGATGGCTTAAGCAATTATATTTCCTTCTACCTGATCTCGCAGATTAAACTTTTGCTTTCCCTGGACCGCAACACTGTCCCCCAATACACCACACCATTATAGCCTAAAGTGTGAGGAGCAGATGAACCACTCAGCCAGTGTTTCCCAATTCCACTCCTGTGCTGCAAGTTTCTTTTTTTCATCTTCCACTCTCTCTAACTGATTCAAATCATCAGTTAATCATGAAACCTACGATTATTTGAAACAAAGATATTAGAGTAGAGGGAGATTCAAAACCAGACCAGAATAGTGAGACACATTATTGGAGTTTCAGAGTGGATGTAGCAATTTCTTACCCTCATGGTTAACCTGAGGTAAGTAGATGACTACACTCCATTCATCACAATGACTTACCTGTAACAAAGAGAAAATAGCCCAGCGTCAGCTGAAAATAACAATGAGTTATTGCTGGTTTCAATAAAATTGCTCTTCAGTGTGGTCAAATTGGATTAATATGAATGTTCTGAATCCATTTTGTTCGTACGTTATTATTTCAAAGCATTAGAACAGATAACAGACTCAAATACAAATTGTCAAACTGGACTCTAGAGAGCTTCAGAAATCAAAGTGCATATAATGATAATGAGTGATATATCATATATCCTTTCCAAGATATAGCATTCAGGTGGGGACAACAAAAGCAGAAGAGAAACAGAAAATATTAACAAAAAGACAGCCTTAGTGTCTTCTCTATGTGACCTGTCCCTGCTGGAGTGGTTTAAACTGTTTCTAATTAGTTTGATGAAACATTTTTAATAACAGTAAGTTAATAGCCAGCAAAATATTTCACAAATAAACACAGATGAAGTCTACAGGGAATTCTGTAAGATTTTTATGTGACACAAATACATACATATGCACACAGTACACACACAGTACAACTTACAAAACTATATTACTCTAAAAATGTTACAGTTAAAAAATTACTCTAAACAGCTGAACTCTTTAATGGTCAGTCAAAAGTCCTTTGCTCTGGCTAATCAAATGCTTATTATTTCAACAACATTAGAATCTCAAAAGGAAAATAAAAGAAGAAAAGAAGATAAACTCAGTGTCATGCCCTGGTTCTTTCCTCCCCCTCTGCTGGCCATTTTTTTGTTAGATTTGTATGTGCACTTCCTGATCCCATAATTAACCTTGGTAATCAAATTAGTTGAACCTGTTTTTGGTTAAGCTAGTCCTGTTCTGTTTTATATAAATAGCCCTAGTTTTGCCTGCAGTGCAGTGCAGTGCCTGTAACCTGTTTGATCTTGCCTTGGTCCGATAAAACTGAGAAATCTGCACATGCATCCAGAATTGCCTTTAGTCTGTGACAGAATTCAACAGCTTCCAATGGATGCAGCAGATTGGCCTCAGTTCCCTCAGCAACCAGAAAAGCATGATGGATCCCCTTGGAAGTGCCAGAAATTTCTATGTCAGTGCTCCCTGTACTTTGCACAAGAGGGGATCCATGGAGACAATACCTAGATGGTAGTTTTTATTAATCTTCTAGAGGGACAAGCATTGCTTTAGGCAGCTGACTGGTGGCAGAGAAAGGAGGGTGCTATTGATTCTACACCAGTTACCTTCCCTAAAGCTCATCTTCCAGTTTCATGCCACCTTTGAAACACCACTAGAGGTGACAGTGAAGAAGTCAAGGTGGACTAGAAGAACTCCATCAGCGGAAGGGCGCAGGAGAGGAGTCGTTGCCTGGGTTCTGGATGAGCACGGTTCAGCTCCTGTTGTGGCGGTGCCCTCTGCCCACTAAGCATTTAACCACTCATTGCTGCTACCAGCCACCTCAGTGCTCCAGCTCACTGTTCCAGCCACCTCGGAGGCTTCAGATCCAGCTCCTGTTCCTGCCCTGCTGAGGGTTCCAGTTGCACTGGGAACTCAAGCTCTGGATCTAGGTGTGGTAGGGGCCTCTCATGGCAGGGATCCAGATCCCAATTTGGCGGGGAGTTTTCTTGTAGCCCCAAGTCTGGATCTGGTCACCATGGGGGCACTGGTGCTAGATCCAGTCACAGCAGAGGTTCTGTCCACCTCTGGGTCTCCTGTCCCTGGTCCTGCTCCTGAACCCAACGGGGCCTCTGCTCACCTTGGAGTCTCATGTTTTGTTCCTACCTTAATCTAATAAAACTGAAATCTGCACATGCATCCAGAGTCTCCTTCTGTTTGTGACACTTAACATATCAGGCATTCTGCAAAGAATCCTCAGTTGAAATGCCTCATTCTGGGAGTCTCGCCCTACTGGGAATAGCATGCAATCATCAGCTATCACTTTCTCCTCCACCAGTCCACATCTCTAATGCTCTCCTCCTATCTGTTCACACCGCACAAGCCACTAATGCCTTAACATTGGAAAACAGCAGTTTGGCTCCAGAGGAACCTAACGGTTCTTGTTAACGGAAAGGGTGGAAGGAGGGGGGAAGGGAATACGGTTAGCTAATAAGCATTAGCCAGTAGCACTATATTTATTGCTTTACAAGTCTTGTGCCTGTCTCTCTTTGGCTGACACTTGGACAGCTGGCTCATGGTAATGAAAGATGATGGCATAGAAATTTATGATTTGGAATCAGTACTCTCCTTTGCCTCTGGGCCCAAGGACAAACACACACACACGCACACACACATACACACAAAGAGCCAATATTCTATGCATGCTAAAACACAATGTTGGTATTGGACAAACTCACCCTGTAAGGGGGTTCTGGCTTGTGTATGGAGTGGAAGAAGTAGGTGATTTGGGATTGGCTGTCTGTTGTCTCAGAATGACAACCCAGGCTAATTGAGCAAGACTGAGAGTGCTATTGCATTAATGAAATGGGGTCACGTGACTCATTTAGCTCCTGTTTGCATGAACGTCCCCTCTGCTGAAGTGTGGTGAGGCATATTTCATCTCTGTTTGTGAGGAAATAAACAGGCTTTTTGCAGTCAGAAAGAAAAAAAAAACACACCATGTGCTGCAGTAGCTTGTGAGAGGTCAGGTTTCCTTTTCACATTTGAAACAATACACTAAATAAGCAAAAGGAAAAAGTAGTACATCTGAACTCTTTCAGAGGCTAATTCACCATTAACACAGTAAAATCCCTGAAGCAAAATAAAGAATTCTGTGCATGTGTTGTGTCTATTGATGGTCCAACAGGGGGTTTTAATTACTGAATGCTTTCACTAATGGGAATCAGTAAAGAGATCTGCTGGCATTTTAGTTCAATGTATAGTGATAGTCTTTAACAATTGGAGATGAGATATTTATAGCAGCCCTCATTCTGTACAATGTACTGGAGAGTGAAAAGCTGTTTGTGTGAGTGTGTGTGTGTCTGTCTGTCTCCATGTCTGTTCCCTCACACCATTGTTCTTAGCTGTGGTTAAGTGTTTTGAGATGGGTGGAGTCCAGGGCTGTGACATTGCTGTGCTGACTATGTGACTCCTACAGTAACGCCACTTCTAGCCTTGACTGCTGCTTGTAAAAACTCATATTTGTGCACTGAAAAAGAATCACGTCCACACCGAATTATATATATATATATATATATAATGAGGAAATGGTTGACCTGGTATGTACTTCTGTGCCTTACTCAGTGGAATCAATGTTATATTAGTTTCTACGGCAGCTTATGGTGGCAGTTAACTGGCACCCTCACATTTCCACAGTATTAAGTCAGACTTGAGAAAAAAAGAAACTGATTTTCAAACCTTTATTGACTTGATTTGTTGGCTTAGAGAACACATTTTGCAGCACCTGTGCCCTCCTTGAGTTGTATTTGTCTCAGCTAGAAACATTCTCACTGATTGCTGATGAATGGAACTTATGAATGCGAGTTCAGTTTGCTGAAGTTACTGAAATGTTTAAATGGGCTCTGTGGAGCTCATGCACATTGAGTCTTTGTTTTCTGCTCCAATCTCTCTTATCAAAAGAACATGACACATATAAAGGTCTCAGCATAGCCGTCAAGTATGTATATACAGGGTAACAGGCAGAGGAGAATGAATCCAGACCTGAATGAAAGCTGAACAGAGTGAGAGATACAATGAAGAAAACCTTCCAGAGCTAGCCATAGTGTTTCCATCTGGAAGAGTAATGAAATGGTCACAAGGCCGTCCAGCAAAAGGCTTGATCTTCCATTCTCTCTGTTGGCTCTTTGTCAAGAACACATGCTGTGAATCTTATGCAGGCTGGAGGTTTCACGCCCTCGCTAGCCACAGGCACCCCATTCAGACGCTGTTCCAGCTCTGTAAAAAAAAAAAAAAAAAATCAGAAAATCACAGAGGAACACAACCACATATCTTGTGTAACAGACACAATGCCCTCTTCAGTGACAAAAGGTGAGAGTCTGCTCTTTGATTGAAGAGGGAGAGGTGACATCTCCCCCGGGAGTCATACAGTTCAAACTTAATGTACCCCCCACTGACAAACGGGCACTGAGTCTTTTAGGCAAAGGAAGATGAAGCACCCTTGTCAATGGCCGAGCAGTATATTAGAGCCACGTGTAGTTATGAAGCATAACGTCTTCACAAAAACTCCTGCCTGGGCTGTACTGACTCTATGTGGGATGATGTGATGAGCGGAAAGAAATATCAGATCGGTACTGTGGGCTTCAGAGAAAACAAAAACAAAAAAAACCAAAACAGAAAAAATGCTGCAGCGCTGAACCCATGAGAGCTAGAGAAGTGCCAGCTGAAGGCAGCTTCAACTCACATCAAACAGAAACCTTAATAGCAACCACCGAGTGAATTTCATGTCTTTATTTATTCATTTTCACCCCCTCTACTCTCTTTCTCTCTGTCACACGCACACATACACACACACACACACACACACACACAGTTTCTGCTTTTGCTGCAATGCGCAGCCTGACTTCCTTGCTTCTGCAATAGTGCAGAAAACACATCCACCCTCCTCAACACATGAGGAGCTTTCTCATGCAGCAACAACAGTTGTTCTCCTGAAAAACAGACTGGACACATCTCCATTACACTGAGACTGTGTGTTGTACCGAAATGCTTCCCCTCAAGGCCCAGTTATCAACTACAGTGTGAATTACTTCTTAACTGTTGTTTATAATGGCTTAGACAATTGACTTCATTCACACTGTGGACAAGTTCACTAAATTGGTGGATAAATGATTGATTGATAAAAACT
The DNA here is from genome assembly GCF_902362185.1 of Chanos chanos. Lineage (NCBI taxonomy): Eukaryota > Metazoa > Chordata > Actinopteri > Gonorynchiformes > Chanidae > Chanos > Chanos chanos. Next base: position 29,818,554 of record NC_044497.1, on the reverse strand, counting down.
GAAGGCAGCAGACCATGCAGTCCCCCAGTATTACCTGTTAGATTTGCATTAACAGTCTTAATAAGAGTACATGGTTTCAAAGCTCAAATCTAATTTAGCTTGTCTGTCTGCCTGTTGCCATCACTACACAAAGTGAAATTAGAAATTAAATTGCTCCATACGGAGGAGCATGAAATTTCACCCTCTGTCACAGCCTGCACCTCCATTTTGGACTTTTAGTTTGACATGTGTTTGTGCGCCTGTTCTGTGTCTGTCTCCGCCCCTCACCTGTTCCCGTTTGTCTCATTATTAACCTTGTCAGTTTTAACCAATCCTGTTTTGCCCTGTTTAGTTTCCCTCTGTATTTAAGTCCTAGTGTTTGCCTTGTCCATTGTCTATCGTTGTTTGTGTTTTATGCACACTGTTATGCTGCACCCTTTTGTTACCAGTTTTTGTTCCTTTTCTACACCTGTATTTTGATCTTCAGTTCAAGTAAAGTCCTCCGTTTTGTCACCTTCATCATTGTGTCCTGCACTTGGGTTCTGCACCACACCGCCAGCGTGACACCCTCTAACCTGTTTTGCACTTATGCTATAACAACAACGAAGACTGCAACAACAAAACAACAATAATAATAATACTTTAAATCTCAGTAGAGTATGATGTAAAGGTAAACTCATGCAAAATGTATCTTTAAAAATGTTAGAAATAATATTAGTCATCATCATCATCAATACCACAACCAGTGGACCAAAACCAAAGTAATTTTATCCTCAGTTCGATCCTCAGCTGAAATTCAGCTAATAAGCTGAAAGCAGGCATTGAAAATGATGAGGAAAAACCTTGCAAACTGAATTCAAGTGTATTCCTTAGACTGATTGAATTAAAATAGGGTGATCTGAGCTCTGCACAGTATTACCATAATAGCGTGGTTTTACCTAAGGCTCAGGTCCAAGAAGTCATTTGTGTGTGCGAAGCAACTGCAAAGGGTCTAAAATGATACGAAACTTGATACGTTCTCTTTTTGACGAGAGAGGATTAAGCGGTGGTGATCTGTGAATCATTATTATTAATAGCACAACTCTACCATATCTGGAAGAGGTGGGAGGAGAGTCCTTTATCTTCAGAAACCCTGTTCACTACCTGATCTCATTTTCCTTTCTTAAGTGCAGCTCTTTACGCTAGGGGAGCACAACAAGGTATTAATCTCTATTCCAAACCATTTCAGTCCAATCTTGTCTCATCGGTCAGTTCCTTCCCCCTGACTCCAGACGAAATCCGGATGCTGTTTAATGTCACTTCCCATTATGTAATTGTGCTAATGAAAATGGTGGCTGCTTAGGCCTACTGATGACAGGATGTGCTCTGGTGGAAGTGGATTTAGCCAGCCAGCTGTTCCCCATCAAACACAGACATCTTTCACCACTGCTGCAATGTCACCCCAAACAGAGTGTGTACTGGCACATTAACACACTATTAAAATGGCATAAACTTTTCGAGGAGAATGAGTAACATTACAATGCCGCTTTTCAAATTAATTGCAATGCTTTAGGTTCGTCATAGGTGCCAAGACACATACACATTAGCACATGAGAGCGCACACGTAAACATGTAGCCACGTTTCATTTTCTAGCTATTTTTAGCACCTCTTTTGTGTTTCTCGTTGCCTGTTTGTGCCACTTTGGGTGTTTGGTACGGTGGGAGATGGAGAGACTCTTTGAGATGCTTGTGTCATTCACCATGTCATTAAGCTGGTCGCCGTGCCAACGACGTGACTCATACAGCCTCCTCCAGACCCTTTCTTCCACACTGCCCAGGGGGTTTCTGGGAGATACAGCCAGCTTGTGACTCGCCGAAAACAACGCCTTACCCTACGACGACATCACTTAATCTTTTCAAGGCAGTCAACAGGTCAACCTCAGGGCACCCGATGGATGCAAATCAGGCCATAGCACAACCTCTCAGTCAAGTCTAATGGACAGGAGGGCAAGGACCAGGAGCAAAAGAGCAGGAGAACATAAGAGAACATTTTACTGAAGACCTGTGCAGCCACAAGAGTTGTTTGTATCAACACCTGATATTTATGAAATAAGCTTCAAAAAGTAAGATATCCACCAGTGATGGGTGTTGTTCTGACATGCTTTTAGTGATCAGAGCAGATGTATATTTATTTAGTTACCATAAATGAAACAGAACAGAAATTCCTCCAGAGTATTGCTGTACCTTTGTTAGGAATTTGATAATTATTTGTATTTCAAGTCCATTCAGACTAATAATGTTTGTATCCACATTGTGCTGACAGTTTACAGTTGCAGTTACAAAATGTAAAAGGGCCATTTTTTTTTAAGAGAGACTTCCATGTGTCTAGATTCCTCTTTCCATGGGCCTCACTGCTGATGAGTGACAAGTGACTGAGATGTTTTATATTCTGACACCACTGCTGAGCTACACAGCTTGATTCCACCAACAGCAGATGACTGCATGTTAAACTGTGTGTCACAACACTGCAGAGTGTAATTAACAGAGAAGAACTGTTATGCTTTACGATAATCTCTCATGCCATTTTTAATCTTCCTTTGGCTTTGTGTAACTGTGTCCACGTCCTTCTTCGGTCTGTAAAAAAATACGCTGAGGCTAAGCTACCTCATACTGTGATCATTTGATTTAATCAGCATATGCACCGTAACCAATACTCTTGATCAAGAATATTGTAGAGAAACAGGGATAGCAACGCTACCCTTCTTTATTCCATCCTTACTTTTGCACTCATCCTTTATATAATTTGTATTAGAATTAACATGGCTTTTACTCTGTGTATCTGACAGCTTTCTGTCTTAGTAAAGACTCAGGCAAGGTATGATTACATTTCCCTAAGTGAATTACCTTGGGAATGGTTCTTTTGAAGTAGTCTGTCACAGATTAAGTAGATTTAAGTATAACAGAGCTGAGCAAGTGCTAAGGTCCATTCCGAGTCTGAAAAAAAAACCAACATGTTTTTTAACTAATGTACAGATGATTGTTATGCATGCCAAATAGTCTAAATGCAGTAGAAGGGCTTCAGATGGAAAAGAAAAAAAAAAGAACTCCACCTCTTTCTCAGAAAGCAGGCATCTTCTAGTCAGAGTACGATTTCAGGATCAAAACACAAAAACAATTTAGCTGCTGATAGCATATCTGATGTTGATCGTTGAAAGCTGGACAAAATAAATTTGCAAATTGAATCTTTCTCCTTAATTGGAAACTATTCTGTATGGAGCAGCTGCAATTCTACAAAAGGCTGCCCGCTTCAATCAATGTCAAGAGCGACTTTGATGTGCAGGAAGATGAATTTGTGTTGGAGCACACAGGCATTGTTCTTGAGGAGGCTCTCAAGCACATTGTTCAGAGATACAGTGGATAAAAAGAAAAACCCAGAGCACGCTTCCACTACACACTCCTATAATACAGGTGTAGGAGGGGTTGACTCCTGAATGAACCAGTTGTTTTGTTTAGTTAATAAGATCAATATTACACACATGTCACCTTGGGAGGCACACTCGTTTCCAAGGCTGATTTTAGCAGCTTGGATTCAACTGGGGAGGTTTTGTTTTTTCCGTCAAGCTTGTTGGCTATTCTAATAGCCCGATTTAATTTACCTCCATCTGCCTACCCTGTCCAGAAAGGAAAGGAAACACAGAGCAAACAGAGTGTATTCAGTCTCAGCGGAAGCCCTCAGACACATACGAGCTGTTCTTAATGGAACACTGTGGAGTTTTAAACACTGTTTAATGAGCTGAGTCACCATGCTCTTTGTCTACCAGGATACCCACTGAATACACCATATCTGAATGAAACATTACCCAGGTAAATGACAGAGGCAGAGGGAAAGGATGCGTGACAAAAATGCACATCCAGTCATAGATATGCCTGTCACAGTAGAATATTCCCTCGATTAAGACTTATCATTGTATATATACCGTTGTTTAAAGAAAGTGAATGTAACTCTCAGTTACACATTTCTCTTAGCAAAGAAGAACTTCAGCATTGGGCAATCTGTGGAGAAGACAGAAACTCGCAAGGTTTCAGTGAGAGAGGAGCAAGGATCATGTGTGAATTGTACACTCATGTTACCAGCTTTAATAAGAAAATTCACTCCCAGCAGTCCTAGATTTAGGGGCATTTGTGTTTTTATTTTTAAAAAATTAATAAAAAAAAAAAAAAAGAGAAAAGAAAATAATAATAATAATAATAATAATAATAATAATAATAATGAAGAGATGATCTTGGGTCAGAATGGCATGTTGGTCACATCACAGCCCTCTGGGTCACGAAAGGTAACTCCCAAAATAAAGGAAACAAAATACAGAACATGCAAGTGTGGTTTCAGTGTTATGTATAAAAATACTGGGTGTGTCCAGTCACAGTTTATTTTCGCTAGAGGAAAAGATCTCTGTTATTTTGATCGCGGGGAGTGTATTTGACAGGAGCTTGAGTGATGAGGATTGCTTAACTTGCAATTGCTTTAGGAGGAACAGCGGCTGATGTAGATGTCTGAGGGAAAGATATCATCATCATCATCTAGGGTTAGTTTTGGTCAAAGTGTCTCCTCATCAATTGCGCTGTCTATGATTTGTTTTGAGGCCCGAGGCAAAAAAACAAAACAAAAAAAAAACAGATTGTGAATCACTTGACTGTCAATATCAATCTAGCGTGTGAGTGGACAGTCTCATCAACAACGTCATGGTCTGTTGAGAATTACACGGAGAGGTATATTACGGTGTGTGGAGTTGCATTGTATGGTCTTATTATCAGGAACAAAAATGCAGACTTAGACGTGAAGTGATCCAGAGAGCAAAGGACCTGGGAACAAAATGATGATGCGATGAGTCATTGTTCAGCCTTAGTAACACATATGGGAAGAAACCTGTCTGGTGCAGTTGTTTATCACAATGACTATAAGCAATACTCTGGAGAGGAGGATGCTAGTGCAGGGTGGAATTTAATCCAAAACCTCAACCAGAGCCAAGTCACAGGAACAGGCAAAATTCAGCACATGGTAAAACGGACTACCGAAGATGTAAGCAGGATGTCTTAAAAGAGAATCAGAACACAATATGGGAATAAAATCAGAATTAATTTAAATGGCTTAAGAGAATAAGAAGAGAATAAGAGAATAAGGGAGGATTTATTTGTTTGAATAATGAGTCCAAGAATAAGAGCAGGTGTGAATAATAATCAGTCGATGAGCAAGATGAGCCAGTGGATATTAAGCCAGTGAAGCCATGGTCTGACAGGTCAAATCAGAGGGAAACAGAGACAAGTGCATGACAGGGACATGATGTTCCTCCATTCCGGTGTAGAGTGTGTTTATCTGGTATTGTTTAAGTCCACTCTTACCCTTAAAGAAAGTAAATGCCCATAAATGCAAAACCTTTCTTATAAATTCTGATTCAGAGGAATTTCTTTATTGATGGGAAATTAAATGACTTTAAATGATAGGACACAAATGGTCACTGAATGGTTTAACGAGTATGACAATGTTGTAAAGCATGCCCTATGACTATGGTTCTATTACTAGATGGCAGTTAAGGAGAGGAGAGTTTCGACCATCATCAACAAAACAGCAGCTAATGCATTTTCTTGTGGTCTGATGTTACAGCCCTCCAGCAGAGTTCCAGACAACGACAGATTCTACACTAAGGTGCCTTGAAAATCGCCAAGTAACATGGGCTTACCAGATGTCATGATTAACATATTTAAATGAATATTTTGACGTTCCCTTCATTGCTAGAAGTAGTTAAACATTAAGGCATATGCATTTTTATTAAATGTTTGTGCACCACAGATATGTCAGAGATGTTAAGATTCAGGAGTCACCTAGATGAGTATTGATAATTTTTCCATCAGATTCAGGCTCTAATCAAGGAGTAAGTCATAGTTTTCACTCAATCAAGGTTAAACTGGCAGATGGACAGATAGTTGCTTTGTTCTGGCTGAGTGATTTCTATGCAGCCCGCAGCCACCTTTTGCATGTGCAAAGCATTTAATGTCACTGGAAGAAAGATGGTTGAAGCTCACAATAACATCCCGAAAGATCAACGCTTCCCATTTCTACACTCAGTGCCTGCAATGTATTATTCATGGGGACGCTTTGGCTGTGTGGTCCTGGATTTGATGAGATTTAGGTAGCAAAGCAGTCTCATTGATCAGACCGCCTGCTCTTTTATTCATGAGATTTTTTCCTTGTTTCTGTTTTAATTTTTGAGGGTGATGCCAGGTCTCGGAAGAATGGACAAGCCTGTCCACTGGAAGGGGGAAGACCTGTACAATTGAGATTTTTTGGATCTGAGCTGATTGTTCGTGTTGGAAAACAATAAGTGAAGAATGAATAACTGCAGTTCTCTGTCCAGCGAAATTATTCACAGAAACAGAGATTTTGAAATGAGCAAAATCACCAATGCCTGTTGGTGTGGGAAAGGACAAATACAAACAGAGAAACTGGTAGGGAAGTGCAAATAGGAATGAGTTGACAGAGCACACAACAGATAATTCTGTGGCCAGACAATGAGAGGATTGTTAGTATTTACAGAGGCTTGATCTTTTCTACAAAAAAAACAAAACAAAACGTGAGCAAGCAATGAAGCAAATAAAAATGACACCAGTAAGAGGAAGAACAAGGAGAAGAAGAAGAAGAAGAAGAAGAAGAGTATCAAGTCTAAAGTAATTTTGACTGGCTACTTTCCTGGTAGCCTCTACTGGTCCACACCAACCCACACACACCTCCTTGTCATTCCAGTCCAAGTAACCTCTTCAAGAAAAATATCTATCTTTTTTGTCACAACTTTACTGTTTTGGACCATCCTTTGGTAATGAATCTGATGACTCTTGACTTTTTCTCAAAGCACTGTCCTCAGGGCTGGGAATCACATTTGATTTGCTAGCCCAGTATGGACATGTCTTTCTACACTCAGGAGGAGAAGTTTACTGTAGCACTGTAGTTTCCTGGACCTTAGTATAACAAGGCATACGGTAAGGTATACTTATGTTACATGTATCTTTCAAACAATTAATATGGTGTATAATACTAATAACAACAACAACAATAATAATAAGAGCAACAGCAAAATCATCAACAACAACAATCATCATCATCATCATCATCATCATCATAACTGAAAAGATCAATTAAAGTTTGAACTAATTATTGGTATTTGGTGCATGAAATTATGAATAAACGATATCCCTGCTGTATCCTAGTAGATAATGATATGACAAACAGAGGACGAGTGAGAGACAGTGACTCCCTCTATGAGTTCACTACAGCACAAAGCACTATTCATAACAGGTCATTTATGTGAAAAAGTCATTAGACACAAAAGCCTCTCATACTCTTTCTGTCTCCCTCTTGCTCTATCTGTTCTCTCTGTCTCTTTCCCTCTCTCTCTCACACACACACACACACACACACACACACACCCACACCCACACCCACACCCACACCCACACACCAACTAAAATTTCCAGGTAATAAAAAACTGAAAATGTTCAGTTTATGTGAGAGTCAAAAGTGCTGTGGTATTTTTTCTGCTGAAGATGTCTTGTGAATCGTTTATTTCTAACTGTAAAACATCATGAACAGTGTAATAATAGAATGTTCCACAAGCTGTGAAAACAGTGAGAGAAGTATAAAAACGCAAAAGAAAATGCACGTAAAAAAAAAAAAAAAAATATTGGAGCTGAGTGTTTTGTTTGTGCACAGCAAATGTCGCAGCATTACTAATTATAACATATTTTAATGACGACACTTATGAAATCTGCTGCTTCTATGATCTTTAATGACATCAGTATGGCACAGAATGTCAAATGAAAAGTAGTGATTCAGGCAGTTACAATGTACAGTTAGAGGCAGTTAAACCATTTCATTTTACACTGTAGTCCACCATCTGCAGATATTTAATGAACAGAACAGTTTCCAGTTTAAATGGACTGCAGTACACTGACAAAGATGTTTCTCAGAAACATGAAGAAGATAAAAGGAGTGGGGAGCGGAAGAAAGGAAGTGTGTGTGTGTGTGTGTGTGAGAGAGAGAGAGAGAGAGAGAGAGAGAAGCCAAGGCAAGCGCTGAGACTGGTTTTCTTTTGTTTGATATGTAATTGAGTGGTGGAGAACTCTGGAACACACTGTACAATCGAAGGTGTGGAGAGTATGTGGTCTGTGATCGGCTCTCAATGCAACCTCAATGTGCATTGGATGCGTTTACACCTGTACTTCTGAGCTGTCCACTTCTGATCGGATCACCAAAAACTGTCCTTAATGCAAGGTCCTATGAGAGGTAGAGAAACCTAGGAGAGAGCAGAGCCTTATTAACTAAAACTGGAGTTCACTCTTTCTGATGTCTGTACTGTCTGTACTCATCTCCAGACACATTTGCTCTCTATGTCTCATCACTTAACCTGACCAGGAAAAAAATCCCCCCAATTTTCTTCTTTTGGCCCCTCTAGGCTGTCATAAAGAAAAGAGATACACTTTGACCTTAAGTCATGGCATTTTTGTCACCAGGTGATTACAAAGCTAGAAGACATAGGAGGTGAAGGGAAAGGGAAATGCTCACCATTACTTGTCATCTAACTTAAAGGGCAAACACATTTCACTCCCACAGAAGATCAGGGGAAGATGAGATGAAGCCTTATCATCACTTACAGTACACACACATACACACACACACAGACAAAGAGAAAGAGAGAGAGAGAGAGAGAGAGCAAAATCAGAGGTCTCATATAAATATAAATTAAAATTACATGCTTTCCATCATCTTGCCAGTCACAGCATTGTCCGTGATTGGATTGTTTTGCTTAATGAAAATCATTACTGTTTATGGACAAACATGGTGCAGCATGGCTTATTCTTTCTCGATGAAGAGATTTTTAAGAAAAGACTTTATAATTAGTTTTGAATAGATCACGATAACACCACTCATTGGATGTTGTCCATGATCGTTTTTGAACGTGCTGTATATTGTCCCAGCAACCCGCATGAAACGAACATTCAATACGGTACAGCGTTTAATGGCTGCTTTGCGCTCTCAATGTGGCTTTCAAAAGGATGCTTGTATAAAGCCTATTAAAGAGTCTATCTGCTTCTTAAACAAAAGACTGAGAGACTGGAATCCGGCCTACCCAAGGCAGCAGCCTTGAGACGCATGGACATGTCTTATCTATTATTCGACTAGAGGTAACCGAGAGACAAAAAAAAAAAAAAAGCATAAGAAAATCTTTATCACTCTAGCTCCCTTTGGTTTAACACAAACTGTCATTCTGGGTGTGAACCTAACATCTAATATCTAGGTTTGCTCTTTTGTTACTTCTGATCTTCTTTTTCCTAATCTGGAATGCTCCATGGCTTTTCCGAATCTCCCGCACATGCACTGCTGTCACTTCATTTGTGTTGAGTGAAGTTAGCTCATGTTTCTTCCATTGATTGTGAGGCTACTCACTCATTTTCCCAAAAAGGAAGTTGTATGATATCTTTAAACGATGTAACAAACAACATAGACTACTATTGGCTTAACTGTAACTGCGACTACATAGATGCCTAACTATCAGTGAGAACCATAGAGTGCCTGAGGGAGGAAGACTCTGGGCAACTCATCCACCCAAAGCAACCTGCCCAAAACTGCTCCTGTGCACTACCAGTCACAGACAATATGGATTTTTTTAAATGATAGTCAAATAGGTTTTGACAGTGTAAAGACATCTTATTAGTTGAGGCATTTTTTCCCCCGTTGTTAGCATAAGCGTCTGTGTGATTTTTTTTTTAACCCTTACAACATATATTTTATAAATACCTCATGGATGTTTTATTAGAAAGACGATATTGACAACAAATGATCAAATGATATTTGCAATTTAATAAATTCTGTTATCTAAACACTCTGGCTCCCAGCATGAAGTCAGGAGATAAATTAGAAAAAAATGAGAGTGAGACAAAATGAAATAAAAAACAAAAGTGAAAATATAAAGTTGTTTATCTGTATTGCTTATCTATATGCCAGAGAGGAGGTTTGTGCAGTAGGCCACAGAGGAGAGGAGAGGAGAGGAGAGGAGAGGAGAGGAGAGGAGAGGAGAGGAGAGGAGAGGAGAGGAGAGGAGAGGAGAGGAGAGGAGGGGAAAGTGGGGTGAATAAGCACTTCTGTGGAGTCATTGCCCTCAGGGACTTCAACCCCCGGATAGCACAGCTAGATAATGAGCAGAGCTGCCATGGAGACATGTTACCCTACCTGACATATGTGTGTGTGTGTGTGTGTGTGTGTGTGTGTGTGTGTGTGTGTGTGCGTGAGTGTGCATGTGTGTGTCTGTGTGAAGAAGTAGATAAGGAAGAAAAAAATGTAAGGCCACAGAAAGAAAGAATGAAAGAAAGAAAGAAAGAGGGTTAGGAAATGACGATAATGAATACAGGGTTCGTTGCCTTCCATTCTAAGCAAATGTCAAAGCATTTGTATTGAAGTGGGATATGACAATGACCACACATTTTAGATTTCCCTCTCAGTTGTTTTGCAGGTAAATAGCAGACACACAAGCAGGCATTTCGGAGTGTTATAATAGCATGCTCAAAGGCCTGAAGAGCTCTACTAACAGCACAAGAGGTCTCTGGAGAAACCTTTCGAGGCAGACACAGCACTTCTCTTTCTCCTGTCTATATCAGAGATGGATGACGGGGAAATCTCTCAAGGGAAACCTGAAGAAGCAGAGAACAGTGCACAATCGAAGTGGTGTGCATCTGTATGTGTGTACCATGTTCTTCTTGCACTGTAGAGATTAAATGACCGTGTAAATACACACACAGACACACACACACACACACACACACACACACACACACACACATGTATATACACACACAGAAAGAGAGAGAGCAGAGGCAGTCCCCAGCAAACTGTAATACTGTATTATGTCCCACATTCACACTGATATTCAGAAGTAGCCTCAGTCTGTATGTAATGTGTGTGGGGGATGATTCTGTGCTCCAGCAAGGGGCAGATCTGCACTCAAGCATGAAACCACACACAGTTCCACCCACACAAGCTCACAGGAGCAATATCATAACACAGACCATGTGTTTGTGTCTACACACAGACACCTCAGTTTGTATACATACCTGAAAACGATTCCAAAGAGATGAAAGCACATGCTTATACTTTTAACCTTTTTCCCTTTTGTGAACTGTTTTCACATAGCTGTGCCAAATAGAAGAATTTATATGAAATACTGAAATGAAGCACAATCAGTGTTTCATACAACTGAATGGAAAGGACATGATTGAACAGTCAACACAGCATTATCACTGATTATGATGGACTAGTGAACTAACTGCTCCAGTCACGTATTGGCATGGAAACCACTACTCAGAGTGTTTTAGGAGGGTAAGAAAGGACAGTTCTTTTAGCAAGACGTACAGCTCAGTGCTGCATTTGGAAAACCTGGATCAGACAGGAACTGTAATTTCAAAATACACCAGCTTAAAATACAACTGTACACCATCTTAAAATACAACTGGGCTCAGTGGCATTGATGAATTTGTTTAGACAGCTAATTAAATAAACACATTAAGAATGTAGTTTCCCTCAAAACAGTACCTGTTATCTTTCCCACTGCCTGGGAAACCCCAAAAAACAGATGCCTGGAATCCAACTAGGGCTCTTTTATTATTTGGTCTTTTATTCATGACATTTTAACAAATTAGAAAAGCTTCAGACAGGACACATTCAATATGATATGTTGCCATAGCAACAGAACTGAGATATCAAATATTGATGTATAGAAGCAACAGGAGCCAGCATTTCCCAGTGTTTCCACTCTTTACAACATCATTCCTTTGATGTTATAGTTTGCATGTCGGCAAAGCCTTGCCAGCTATCCCTGTTCCACCTGGGGACTCATTTACCCTGAAAACGTTATCACCAAGAGATGCTTTCTGTAAAAAAAAAAAAACAAAAACAAACAGCAAATGAATAATTTCACTACTGAATGAAGACGACAGAGTTATCAGTTTTGTAAGGCTTAGAAACAAAAGAATATTTCATCTGTTGGCAGATGGCCCTTACCTCTATAATAAACTGCTTTCGGTGATTTTATATTATATATAGAACCTGAGGGAATGATTTAAAAAAGAAGAAGAAGAAGGAGAAGGAGAAGAAGAAGAAAACCCTGCACATGTAAACTTACTTCCTTGGGTTAGAGTACACAGATTCACTCTTGAATATATTTTCTGGTTGTATTTGTGTTGCTATAGGGTTTCTTTCTTTCTTTTGATGAAGCCTGTCCATTAGTAGTTAGGAAATTAGTTTATCTGCCAGTGTAGTGGCTATAGGGCCAGTCTTTATGTATGAATACTCCCACAAAGACACATGACTCTACATGCAGGAGACCACCAAGGATGGACAGAGAGAAAATCATTCTTTTTGACCTATGTTTGTACCACAGTCGGATAAATGCACTCTGGTTGAACTGTTTCTTATAGGTGGCCCTGGCAACTTTAAATTAGACAATAAATAAAGACTGTCTTAAATCATCAATCTTACCCATAGTGCCAAGCTGCTTCTGGACTTATGGACAAGCTGTGGTGGAGACTTGCATCATGCCAAAAAACTCAGCTGTTTTCTACTAAGCTTACTCAGTGCACACCAGAGTGGACTCACACTGGTGTGAAGGTACTGGTTTGCTCCTTACTCCATTTGCCTTTTCTATCTATCTCTACTCCCTTCCACCACTTGCATTAGCTGCCTTAGTGCAACAATCTCTTCTCTGGACTGTCCTCGTTTACCGTTCTCCAGGATAAAGTACCTTTCATTTCACTGTATAGTTGTGCAGGTATGGAATAACAATAAAACTGATTTGAACTTTAACTTGAACTGGTCTCTCCATTTCCTCAGTTGTATTCCATATTGTTACGGTCTCCAGACCACATCCATTGAATAATGTTCTCCATTGCCGTCCAGAATCACCAAGATGCTTCTTGGATAAACTTAATTCACTTCTGTGCGTCCTCCCTGATGACAACACTCCAAAACATTCCTTGACCTCTTATAGACTCCGGTGACCCCAGATATACTCCAATTCATCAGCCTCTCTATACAACTGTCATCATTCAGGGTCATCCAGTAAATATCCAGACACCCACAAGTGCAACAACCCTGTGGACCTGATATTTACAAGGAGCTAAACTACACCAAATCTTATATCAGATGACTATGGTATTTTGAAATTCTGAAATTTACATTTAATCTAACCCCATTCTCATGTATAATTTGGAATGTATCTTGTGGAAGGAACCACAATATTCTCCCATTGGCCATTGAAAGTTATCTCCTCATTCCTGTCAACTGATGCCCACTCTATCCAAGCTGACACTATCAGTTTGGATCTAAAGTCCTACATATGTCTCTTGACCCACTCTGATAGTACGTGCACACATCTCCTTGCCCTGCAGCTCCTTGGCTCATAAACTTACCTTGTTTAGACCAATCCACTCAATGGATAAAAGGAAGTAGGAAGATGAAATCTCACTTCCCCTGGGATAACTCCTTACTGCAGGAGTTCACTGTTATTGCAGGTCATTTAAAACCTTCTCCAGTTAACACTTTGAACCTCCTTAAACTGTTCCTTCTGTTTGGGGTCGTCCGTGTCCTCAATCATCCGCAGTCCTTTTACTCCTACTGCAGATATTATGAGCTACTTCTGAAGAAATCCTCAACATTTGCAAGTCCCTCAACCATCAACCTTTGAAGCACATTCCCACATCAACTTCGCTATGTTCAAAACCGTCTCTGAAGTTCAAATGCTCCGGCTCCTAACTCCCTATCGGGTCTACTCTGCCCAATCCCCTCGCTCCTTCAGACTGTCTCTCCTTTAGACTATCTCCAGTAAGATCCTCCCCCTACTAACTGCTCCTACTGACTTTTTACTCAATAGCCTAGTGCTATCCTCCTTCAAGATTGTGCACTGGGAATCCAGAGTGGGGCAGTGGTAGAGTGGGGGTACAGTGGACTCTTTCTTCAAGATAGAAATAAAATATTTAACCTACATGAGATTCTCGTCAGTCTTATCGTGTTATCTAGTGGTAACGCAGGAGTTTATTTTCCTATCGGTGCAAAAACAGTTGGATCTGCCCCTCCCTGCAACATACGGCAGGAGGTGATGTGTTTGTATGACAGTGGGTAGGAGTGAAATATTTTCCATGAAAGGCAGTTTATTTTAAATGTGCTTGAATGGACTTTCTCACGTTTGGTCTTGTTTCGCGGCTTGTTTTGCATTACTAATTTAGTACCTCAGTTGGAACCATAAGTGATGCAGGAAAACATTTTAATTGCATCTCACCCTGGGAAGATGAGCATTTGACAATGAATATGGACATTCTTTGGTTTGTAATGTAGTACATTTCTGAATCCGTAATTGTTTCATTTTGTTTCAAAGACTGGATATTTAATTTTAATTTGCTAATTTTCAAACGCCCAAAAGAGTATAAAAATTTGGGTGGTTTTGTATACTCGGTTTTCTTACATGCAGTCTTGATTGTATTTGCTTTTTCTTCCACTTATCATTCTTGCAGACTCTCTCTCTCTCTCTCTCTTTTTACAACTCCTTGTTATTACTTTGTATGTCATTACTGCTGCAGTAACATAAAAAAATCTCTCTCTCTCTCTCTCTCTCCCTCTCCCTCTCTTTCATTTCAAACTAAGTGGCTTAACTCTCCTCTTAGCCTGATATTTGAGGAGCTGTGGATTTGTGTATTTGTGCAGTTGAGCCACAGATAGCAGGCCAGATAATAATATACCTCGATATAGATAATCCTGCATTCAAACCATAAACCAGCAACCCTTCTTCATTTCTATCAAAACACTTGAGGACAGTACTTAAGTTATCTCCATCTCCGTACAGAATTACTTTGTTGACCAAACTAGCCCCTTGCTCTGCTTCCTGTCACAGGCCACAGTGTGAGAGGCCCCCTTATCCTTCATCCTGGTTCTCATAGATCCGTTTGCACCCTTATACACCACGGCGCATCATATGAATGGAACCGAAGCAGAGATAGACCTTGCTTTTTCCAGGAGAGCTGATCCTATCTAATTGCTTGGGGAAAACCAGTATCTGCAGTGCATTGCCTTTCCACTGGTCTTTGCCAGGGATTAGTGTGTGGCCCATTACTCATTACTCCCAGGCTTCTGTTATCTAATCAAATGTTCTTTCTAAGCACTGTAACGCTGCTGAAACTCAGCTCACTCTCTCATTCTCACCCTCTACCAGTGAAACATCCTCCACCATCAGGGCCTCACCACATTGACTGATACCCTGACATGCTTCCCACCCCTGGCAACCCCTGGCTTGTCCCTGCTACAATTGCAACCTGCCACTTCTTTCTCAGCAACAACAAGAGACGTTGCCTGTTCCTGCCCTCCGATGCTACTCAGTTCCTTGTCCAGGAACTGGTGGTCTTGAAAAGAGAATAATGCAACTCCCAACTTGCTTGGCTACTAGCACACATAATCCCTTGGCACACATCCAAAAATAGGATTGCTTGACTGGTATATGAGCTGAAAAACTCTAACATGCCCTCTGTTTAAATCATTCCAGTGGCTCCTGGCTAGAGCCGCTGTGAAATGTAAGATATTGGTTCAAGGATACTGTACCACTAAAGGCTAGTGTCCTTAAGTATCTTTAAGTCATAAAGCAGAAGTATAGACTCAGACATGCAACTGTCTAGACTGTCTCTTCAAGCACCCATTGGCTATTTTTCTGTTCCCTTGAAGTCTTCCACCCACAATGGTGAATTGAACCCCCAAAATCTAGAGAGGACTGCTCTTTAACCGCCTGCTGGTCACTGCCATGCATCCCCAAAACTTCAACTTTTTAAATAATAGCTTGACTATACAGCGACTGTGTAAATCAGGCACTCAGTCCACCAATCACAGTGCTCAGCCCTGCCCTCTTTGAGCTTCTGTCTTGGTTACACTGCACTTTGCATTTGCTCTATTGTTTTGTGTGCAATATTGTCTTTTTAACAACCGTCCTTACACTTACTGCATTTACTCTCCAGTACTGTTGTGATTTGTTCTGTTATTTTGCTGGATAACTTTATGTAATTCTTTGTATGTCGTTCTGGATGAGTGTCTGCTAAAAGAATAAACACGAATGCATCTGAATAATGCATGCAACAAATCAGCGTGTATCCGAGTCTGTGCCTGCAGAGAGCTCCTAGGTTTACCGTGATAGAGAAGCTTCAAGACACTGCCACTGGAGCCTGGTGGTGCCCACATTGTCAGTCATTTGCATGTGACAGTAGATTTCAACTTTCATGTCAGCGTGAAATACCACAGAGAATGTTTTTTTCACTGTATGAAAATTTATAAGACACCCTGGGTTGTAAATGACTTCAGATCTGTTTCATATGGGGCTGTTAGAGAAATTATGAATTAATAAAAAAAGGGGGAAAAAAAGAGCGAAAGACTCTGGTGTCTGATCACAGTCAAGCCAAAGCATAGAGAATGCTTTTTAATCACAGCAATTCAATTCAAAGGCAGAAAAAATATATGTTTTTAAATGTTACCTTAAACAAAAATCCATTCATTGATATCATTGACAATTTGATTATCATTTCACTCACCCAGTCAGTGAATGAAAATAAATAAATAAATAAATAGATAGATAAATTCATAAATGCAATAGGTAAACAAGCAAACATAGCATCACTTTATCACTATATCAATTACAGTTCACAGCAATAAGCATTAAGTGTACACCATTTATTTTCTACTATAACTTCTTTTTTTCAGCAAGATTTGGCTATTTAAGAGGTCTGTTCACATTCAGCAGTCCGGCGATGTAAACAAATGTGAGTGCTTTCCCTGTATCCTGCTCAACACAACAGGGGATGTCAGATACTGTGTACACTGAAAGCATTCAAGAACGGTAGAGCTTTGATGACTGCAACAATACCTAAACAATACCCAAAAGATCTTTACATTATGCATATTGCAGTAAAACACCATTGGAACAGCTGGTTACAATACTATATTTTATGTTTTGTTTTGTTTTTTTTGTTTGTTTGTTTGTTTTTTCATTAAAATGTCCCCCTACCCCCTTCATTGAACTGCTACAAAACACAATATCATATAAAATAGTTTTGCTTTTTACATGACAACCGACAAAATTATAGAAAATAGCAAATTTATTTTCTCAGTAATAATCAGGCTTTATAAGCTAAGTCTCTGTGTTTTCTGCTACCAGTTTCTATATGCTATCTGTCTGGAGTTGAGCAGCTATAGGCAATACCACAAAACAAAAGAATGAAGCATCACCAAAGACTATAACACATCATCCATAAATTTACTTAAACAGACTTTGCGTTACATTTTAAGGCCATGGAGATTTACATTTTCCCTCTCAGGACATTATTGATATTTGTTATAAATTAACAAATCAAACATATCTTCATCACAATACTGCAAAAGCAAAAATAAAGAAACTAAATTGTTCAAATGAGAACAAAATGACAAATGGTGACATCCAAAATCAACTAAGACACTGAGAGAAGAGAGCCCCTTTGTCCCTATGTAGGTGTGTCACAGAGTGTGACTCCACCCCTTACTTTAACCACACCCCTACCCCCACAATAACTGTGGAGGTTACTGTGGCGCTAGAGGGTGGTAATCTGAGTCAACTCAGTGTTGGAATTACCTGTCCCTGGATTAGCTTGATGCTCAGAGCAGACCAGGGGCAGCTCCACGCCTAGTCATGCCGGGTTAGTGTTGCCATCTGCCGTCTTGCAGTTGTAGACGACCTCACGGGCGATGCTGCGCATGCGGCCAGACTGCTGGACGTCCAGCTGGAAGGGCGAGGGTTGGCAGAACTCGCGGAAGCAGCGTTTGAAGTTCTCGTCCAAGAAGGCATAGAGCACGGGATTTAGGCTGCTGTTGACGTAGCCCAACGCAATGCAGAAGTGCATCAGAACTACAGTCTGCATGCTACCGAGGTTGAACCCCAAAGACTGGGCCAAAGCCATGATCTGGACAGGCGTCCAGCACACAACAAAGGCTGCCACCACTACCAACACCATGCGGGTGATTCGCCGCAGGTTTCGGTCTTTCTCCTTGGAGCCAGACAGGATGCGGACGCTGCGTAACCGCTTGACCATCAGACTGTAACATACGCTGATAATTGCCACAGGAACCAGGAAGGAGAAGAGAAAAACACAGGTGCCAAAGACAGGGTCCCAGTAGCCACGAGGATCAGGGAGCACCACAATACACTCAATACCTGAGGACCAAATAAGACATAACATGAAAAGCACAGGAAAAGGAGATTCAAAGCAGAGAAAGTTGAGGCAGATGTATGGTCAAAAACTTTTAGTTATATCTTGGACCAGACTTTATTCACTTCACACTTGACGTGTTCACCCTCATTGCACACCCACACATAGCTTTTAAGATATGATTATGGTGGACTGAACCATTCATGGCATCAATCAATACATGACATTTTGAAGTAACCAACACATTAAATATCTGCAGGGTCAAAAGGAAATCTACTGGAGAAATTTTAATAAATTTCTCTTTTTTGCTATGTCAGTTAAGGACTTTTCAACATAAGTATCAATTACAGTGTCATATTAGTAATTGGCTGGTAGAGGAGGAGGACAAAAGAAAGTTCAGGCTGATATAACAGCATGTAAAATATCCTTCATCCACCAAATGGCTAATCCAACTGACCATGGAAAACATTCCACAAGGTTTTTTGATGGCTTTTATTTCTTATTTAATCAGCTTCTCTTTCATCAGCCTTAGTGACACTTCTGGCAGATATCACTTTTAAAACTCCATTAAAGGCCGAAACTGTCAATCTGAGAAGTAAAGACCATGCTGCCAAATCTGGTAGGGACATCTTCTAAGGGAGGTTATTTTTCATTTTTATTTTATCAACGTATTCTGAAGTGAATGTATAATTTCACTAAGAACTGAAAATTTACCAAATTGAGAAAAAGACCTTCAGAAATTTAACGCAGTCTAAGGTTTGTGAAAAAAATATGTGTATGCAGTCTGTCATTACGCTATTGGATACTGAGAGGTTACTCTTAAATGCAGAATGGCAGGATTGGTGAGTAAAACAGAGAAAGACCATGCGGAGAAGTTCTTCCATGGAAGTGTGGCATTCACTTGAAGCACTTCAGCAGTTTGGAAACCAGTGAGAGACAAGTTGATGGCTTCCTGATGCACTTAACCCCATATTCTGTAACTTATCATTTACATATGGTAATTGCAAGATAAATGGCTGACCTTGTTTTTCAGATTCTAAGAAGGCAAGGCTCGGGGAAAGTGTTCATTCCACAGATGAATGGGTCACAATACCGAAATGCAGTCGACAATTTCCTTGAGCCTGAGGAATGTGAAAAGGGTGCTCCAAAGAGATCAGAGTGTTCATCTGCCTTCTCTACCTCTCTGACCCACCTCATTCTTCCCTCAATAGAGCTCTATCTCTCCCAGTCTCCTCATATATAAAATCCTTATTGAAAAATGTCTCGCTCTATCACCTGCTGTCTCTTATTTGTTTCTTTGCACTCACGGTTATCTGAGGGCTCAGCCGGCTCAGATATCTTTACACTCAAAGCTGTCTTATTTTGGGTGTGTGCTGAAAGAGATGTGTTGGAAGCTGATGTCTGGGAGAGGCTCTCATCCTCCCTCAGTAATGCCAACAGGACAATCAAGGCAACTTTCTGTTCAATTCTGTTCAGTTAAATCACAGGTGTTCTGCCCAGGAACACAGCTCTTTTCCTTTTTTCTTTCACGTTTTCTTTTCATAGACTTTTAAAGATGTTTGCTCAGAAACACACAGAAGAGGGGAAAACAGCAACTCAAATGAGGTAGTTCGGCTTTAAGTGACATAGATTTTGGATGTCGTTTTTGTTGTTGTCTTTCTGTGGACCAGTAAAAACTGACCAAACACTGAGCAAATTTCACAACTGGAACACTTGGGGACTGAATTTACAAGACACACGTAAACACATAAAAAGAGTAAATTAACTAATACAACACTTGGAAGATGATACATTCTATCAGCTACAATAGCTAGCATTTGCAGTGATTCTCGTGGTTTCCTCTGGATCCCATTTATGGCAATTAACCACTTCCGATGGTGGGCTGCTGCCTCACTAATGCAATACGCGTTTCTATTTGTTTTTCATTTTTTGTTTATTGATTTATTTATTTTAGTATCTGTAGGAGGAATTAAACATCTATGTCAAAGTCATAGTAGCTCAGCATGTCTTTATATACTCTTTGTCCTCATACCTGTGTTTTCCCCTCTCCCTCACTGCCTCCATCCTCGCTAAAGTGTCAAATGCAACGAAGCAGAACAAGTATGAAACGATGAATAAATAAACATCTTGCTACCTGACGACATAACAACAAGCGATGTCAAATACGTCTTCAAAATATCTATGAGAAAATCATACAGGGTGTTGTCACTGCTGTTGACTGCAGCTGGAAAAAGGGATCCACTGGACCGTGCTTGTCTGGAGAGCCCTCTGAATGTTTATGAGGCAGTGTACAACTAAATAAGCATCATCCATATCAATAACACAATATTCATTGTTGGAATTGTTCTCCATTCACCCCAAATGTGATATAAAGGCCCAAGCTACTTCATTTATGAGGATTTACCCATTTATGGGGGTAACTGCTTCAAGATGATCTTGGTTCTCTCTCTCTCTACAGCTAATATTTGCAAAATGCAGGAGTGTTCTATCTCTAATGGTGAACATCTTCCATGGAACATACAGTGCTAAATATATGCATCAGGGGAAGAAACTACATGGAAGTTTATATATAAGTGAACTGTTTCCTTATAATCTTGATGTTGTTGTCTTATTGCTTTTAAAACAGTATGATAATTAGTTGCAGTCAAAGACCTTGGTGGCAGTGCAGGACAGCACAGGAGGAGCTGGAGGAAAGGAAAAAAAGAAGACCTGAATGGAAATGAAGCTTTTACACTGCAACCTTAGGGCTTAAGGGGCTCATTCATAATTCACAAATGTCTATTAAGACAATGAATAAATTATCTGATCGGACAAGACGCCAGATAGGTTTTGTTCAGGGTCAGCAGTGTCCCTAGCAGAAAGTCAACAGATTGCATCTCTCTCTCTCTCTCTCTCTCTCTCTCTCTCTCTCTCTTTCTCTTGCTCTCTCTCTCTCTCTCTCTCTCTCTCTCTCTCACTCACTCACTCACTCACTCGCTTACCCACGCACACAAACATGGATTCTGGTGTCATTGTATTCTTCAGGTGGCACTCTTTGTAACTCTGTGAACTTGTAAAGTCTAGTCCTTCAGAAAAGGAATGTGTATCGAAGAATGTACATTCTCTTTCATTTCAACTGTAGTTGTTCTTTATAAGCTTTGATTCTCAATTCAATTGCAATGCCGTCTCTAAGAAGAATCTAAGAATGGATAAAGTATTACTTAAAGACCCATACAAACTAAGATGCACATCTTCAAACATCCAACATGCCACATAAACTATCACAATCATTAGATAACACCAGGTATTAACTAGAAAATTAGATGATAATAAAAATACAGTTATTAGGAAAGTGCCAAAAAAAAAAACAGGATAGGAAGTACTAAATAATTTCCTGGTAAGTACATAGAAACCTACTAGGAAACTAGATGGCAACAAGATATAGTTATTTGGGGGGGACCCATTAGAAATGTATAGTACTAAGTTATTATCTAGGAAGTACATGGAAGCCTACTGGGAAACTAGATGGTTAGTGTTAGGGTTAGGGTTGGGTTAGGGTTAGTGTTAGGTTTAGGGTTGTTGCCATCTTGTTTCCTAGTAAGTTTCTATTTACTTACCAGGAAATTATTTAGTACTTCCTATCCTGTATTTTATTACCATCTCATTTCCTAGTTAATATCTAGTAATTAGCATACTGTAAAATAAAGCATTACCACACTATCTAGTCCAAATAAACAGGCTGTATGGACTTGCATCCATGAAATCCTCATAAATGATGCATGGGATACAGATCAATGTTTCATACCAACATTGTACCCACATACAGCTTACCGTGGTCATCTTCCACATCCCCCAGTACCATGGCAGGGACCCCGATGGCTGACGCCAGCACCCACACACAGATATTGACTACTTTGGCTTTATGAGGAGTGCGCATGTCCAGAGCTTTGACAGGGTGACAGACAGCCACATAGCGATCCATGCTCATGACAGTCAGGGTGAAGACACTGGTGAACATGTTGTAGTAGTCGATGGAAACCATGGCCTTGCAGAGAATGTTTCCAAAGGGCCAGAAGCCAAGGAAGACGTCAGTGCCCTGAAAGGGGAGCGTAGCAAGGACCAGAGAGTCTGCCAAGGCCAGATTAAAGATATAGATGTTTGTAGCAGTCTTCATCTTTGTGTACCTGAGAACAGAGTCAAACACACAGAGAAAAGTCAGAGAGAGAATACCTTTACACAAAAACAAGCATTCAAGATAAGCTCTTAACTACGGGACCTTTGAAAGCCAGGCATGTGACTGAGATGCTGCAGTGAGTGGATGTAGCTTACAGCACAGAAACAGCAGCACTGAGCTCTTCCCATGTTCACACAGGTATTTCACTCCACTGAGTTTGCATTCAATCAAATCCACAAGATTTCTGCATCGTTACACCAAAATTTTATTTCAAACCTTGACTGATTGATTGATTCAGTCATTCACTTGTTCATTCATTTATTGATTCATTCATTTGTTTGTCCGCTCATTCATTCATTCATTCATTCAACCATTTCCACTTGCTGTCTTTGGTTTTCACTTCACAGTGTATATTGATTTACAACTTTGCATAAACACATAGATGTGTAATTTCAGTAGCAGCACTCTACATTGGCAGCTGTAATTTGCTTTGACAGTCTATTCTGAAAAAGTGATTCTCGTTAATAAATACAATTTAAAAAAGATTTTGCAACATAGCTGTAAGAATTCCCCATAGGTCTCAAAAACATTGTTTTACCACATTAGATGACAGCAGCAGCTCATTACAAATCAAGGCATATCTATCCCACGTTCATCGTTTGGGCCTAATTATCAGTGCATATTACAGATGCTTCCAGGACATTCCAGTCACATGCTGTAACACATTTCTAAGAGACAAACCTCTTCAATGTCATCATTCTCCAGTTCCCAGAGTGCCAGAAGGAATTAACCTGGTGCACTTAAGCAAAACCTTAGGCATGATCAGCAAGCAGGAAGGACATACATGACAGATCACACCACATTACTTAAAACTAGTCCAGGCAGCTTCATCTCTCCACCAAAATAGAATCAGTGCACCTCAGGCATGATCGGCAAGCAGGAAAGATAAACATGATCGATCCCAAACCACATTACATAAAAGTAGTTCAGACGGCTTTGTTTCTCTGTCAAAATAGAATCAGTGCAATGATTATCCTAGCTTCTCTTGGTGGCGTTGTCCAGTTTCATGCTTATTGAGAGCGGGAGAGAATACGAGAGAGAGAGAAAAGAATGAATTGATAGTCTGGAAAATTATACCGTAACTCTTCCCCCTAAGATGGTGAAATTTCTGATCTTGAAAAGTGGTAAGATTTGCAGGTCAGGCTTACTTTGAGGATGATGCACTATCAAACCCTGTGAGGGATATGAGAGTGCTTTAGTTCCATTAAGGTTTAGGCTGAAAAACTCTTACATTCTTCTAACTGCTTTATCAAAGAGAATATATGGAAAAGACATAATAAGATGGAGCAATAATGACATGCCACTGAACAAGCATACCTACCATTTCTGTCTACCTACACTCTTTCCCCTCCATCCTTTCAACACCCTTCTTTGCCACTTATTTTTTAGCCATTCTCTCTCTGTCATCTTTGTGCCTGCCATCAAGTACTCCTGTTTTTCCTCTTTTCTTTCCCATCATCATGTTAATACTCTACCTCTTATTTTTCTCTTTTTCTTCCTGTCAGCTCACCACCTCTCTGTCTGTTCATCCTTTAGCATTTCTACATCCCTCTCTTTTTTTCTCCCTTTCAGAGCAACTGGTCTTCTGTGGTGATTTTTTGGGGGGGGATGGGGGCATGACTTGTCTGTGCTCTAAAGGTTTTAGATTGAGGGTGTGAATAGGGCACAGGAAAGAGGAGGAACAAATTGCTAAACTCCCACCTGTAGCTCAGCCAGTGTGCATTAGGCTCTTTAAATAAACTCTTTAACAAAAGAGCATGTCATGTTGAGAGTAAAAGGGACTCCATAATAGAGGACTTGTGTTGACAAGTTTTCACACCTACTCCACATTCTCTATAAATACTTCACGATGACAGAAATGCAGTGGGTTCGGTGTGTTCGTTAGTTTGTGTTTGTTTTTTGGTCCCCAAAAAAGTGTTATGCTCATATACTACTACTATACACATGTGAAATTTCATAAGCTGCCAGTTCAATCAGTTGACAACTTAACCATGAAATCAAATATTCATTTGGACTATATCTTGATAGTGTTTGGCCCTTTAAAAGAAGACTTCATTAGTTCTGAACATATATAAATATGGCTTTAATTATAACATAATCCATCAGTTACAAGTAATGTACAAGTGTTTTGGTTCTGAGCGCTTGTCAAACTTTTAAACATGAAATGAATATAGAGTCTTGACTTTTGAGCAGAGAGGCAGAAAAAACCACACACTGATAACTTATACAGTTATCAGTTAAAGAGTCAGATAAAAAGCAATTTACACACTAACACAAAATCTAAGCGCTTGATTGGACTGCCAAAAAGTAACAGCTAAATACATTATTCATGAAATGGAAAAACTAACCCATTTTTCATTAAGTGCAGCAAGCTGCTGAAAAGCCCTGTGCCTTATCACTGACTGACATGAAATTCCCTCTGGAGCAGCTCTAAAGCAGTGCGCTATGAAAATCTATTAAGAGTCAAAGTTGATCTTTCATTCATAATATTCCAGAGCCTTGAAAACCTTTACAACTAGACTGTCTAATTTTCATTTGATTCTATTTTCAGTAGACCAGAGACTCTAATAAAGTTAAGTTACAAAGGCATAACACAGTCTGAAAATGAGAGGCTTTATGTGTTAATTATCAAAAGAAAAAAAAAATTGGTTAATAAAAGGTGGGTGAAAAAGGTTGATATCCACGAAAGCTACGTATTGTTAATTACACAAGCTGATAGCATTTTCATTGAAGCTTAAATAAACTCCAAACACCAAATGAAAGGACTGTGAACAGAATGAATAATGGGCATATGCTGCTTTGATTATTTCAAGTCATTGTCAAATATGCTGGAGTCATTAGGATATACATCCAAAATACAAAGAAACAACCTAAATATACATCTGTTTTGGTACAGAAGGAAAACCTGAAAATTCCCTTTGAGATGGGCTCTCCTCTGAGCTATGAGTGAGTGAAAAAAAAAAAAATTGGAGGGAATGGTTGGAAAGGGAGGAAATCAGACAGAGTCTGTAGAGCATGAAAGCGTCTTCAGGGATTTGGTCGTCTGTAGGTGAGACGAGGAAAATATATGCCCTCACTCTCCCTCCCACCTCTCTTCCTCTCTCTCTCTCTCTCTCTCTCTCTCTCTCTCTCACGCTCTCTCTCTCACTGTCTGGTTGCCACACTGCCACAGATGGTTTTAGGTCATTTAACTGCTGCTAAAGAGGGAAGGAGATGAAACTGATGAAGGAGTTGATGAAATCAGATGAGGAGGATCGAAGGAGCTGCAGCACAAACTCCATCTCAGATCCACACGAAAAATAATCGACTCCTGCTAGTATATCTTCCATCAATTCAAATCAGTAAATTGAATAAATGAATAATGTCATATCACTGTCTTCATTTCCTTCTTTAAATGATAGCAGCTCAACGTTAATATCTTCTGTATTTTCATATATAGCACATTCCCAGATTTTAAGTAACTTCACAGAGGCTCAGAGAATTACAACTCTCTTCACATTTTTGAGAGAAAATGCTTAGTTCTGTCTCTTTTGCTCAAATGAAAGAAAAACATACGTTGATGTAACAGTGTCAGTCACTAAAGAGCGTGACCAAGGCTTAAAAACCAACCTTCCAACTACCAATAATTCATTGCACATTATACTACCAATCTCTAAGATCATTAACCACCGGGATCTACTCCTACATCCAGCCTTTGTGGAAGTGACATTTCCTTTCATAACGGGATCATCTGTGACCAGAGAGAAGAATAATCATTTGATCAGTGATATACGTATAACAAATCAGACACTGATTTATTGAGGCCATTGTTCCACCTTGCAGGCATAAGGGTGATAAACATAAAAAAAAAAAAAAAAGATAAAAGATAAGAAAAGAAAAAAGAGCAGGGATTCAATTCCAGCCTATATACCATAATATTTCAAATATTTATGAATCGTCTGAGTTATTCAGTGCTCATGTGAATATGTGGACTTTCAATAAGAGAGCAGGTTACTTCTTTGGGGACATATGTCTCTTTTCTCATCCCTACCATGTCCCTTCATTTGACCCAGTGAATGAAAGTGGGATTGAGGTGACTTTGATTACACTTTCATCACTTGCAATCACAAAACCCAAGACATTCTGATGAAAGAAAGACTACAGTCATCAGTTCTAAATACTGAGTAATGAGGCATTGGTAGTTTTTTATTATTAATGTCATTGAAAAAAATGTGACTATGGCGATAAAATTACACACTCACAGTCATTTTCATATCCATTTATAAAAGCACTCGTAACATTGGCTGTGCACTTCCATTGCCAGGCCAGAATTTGATTCACTTTCAGGCTTAGATTAATTACTTTCACAAAGTGGAATAAGGTACCCTTCCACCGTTCATAATTGACTTCTTTTAAAATTCGGTCACACATTGTGCAAATTAAGACTTGATACATGCCTAAAGGGAAACATTAAAAAGCTGGACTACAAATCAAACATTATTTAGGAATTATTAAAACTTATGTGAAGCTCTACTTAATGAACAGATTCAGATGGATGCAAATGGATTTGTCCCAAAATACAACCACCCTTAGATATGACTAATACTGACTTGATCTGGTTCTACCCCCTGTGATGTCTGAAAAGCACTGCTTTTCATCTGTGTTAAGATGAATGGAAACATTTAGTTTTGTGGGAGAGCTGGTCACAGACTGTGAGACAAACATTTCAGAAGCTGCTCTTTTCAAGGTGGCATTGTGTTAATAAATGCAAAAATTGCTAGCGTTCTTTAGTACACTTAGCATGTGCATACTCAGTTCAAATGGACAGGCAAATGCCTTACAATGAAGAAATATCATTTAGTTGAAGATTATTTTATTACTTTATTTACATTTTGCTTTCTTGATTAATTTGATCAAAATTTTACAAGAAAAGGAGAAAAAAGGACAAAGCCATTCACTGAAATTCCTGATTAAGGTATTTGACCTCCTATTGATTATAACCTGGTCTGCTTGTTCAACTTTACAACTATAGTGTAAGCAATGCTAAGTCAAAGGTCATTTTATTACACAAGTTTCTTGATATAAGTTTCAATTATGTTTAGAGATGACAGTGTATGAATGCTACTGCAGAAGCACAGTCTTCGTAAGGACTATGACTGAAATCTACCACAGTGAAAAACTAAGAAAAAACCCATAAGACTGGAAAGTGATAATTTGTCTCACAGTGGATAAGCTATGCTATAATACAACTGAGTGAATGGCACTGTGATCATCCTGTACTTTATAAAAAAGTGAACCGTCCATTTACATAATGTATATGAAAACATGGTTCGACAAAGGGATAAGGGATGCCTCTCTAAGCAATACGATAGCCTTTCCCCAAGTTCAACAAGTTCAAATCAAACTCTAAATTAAGTGGAGAGAGATAAAGTCACAATTAATAGAGAGTTGTATTGTACCTGCATTTACACTTCTCAGAAAGCACATACTCTATACATATAGATCAACAGCAATGTTGTGTTCCCATTCCTGCACAGTGAATTCCATGTAATGTAATGGTGAAAAACATTACACTGCTTAACACTCTCTGGTACCTTGGTTGGTAAAGTTCAATACTTTGCATAATGGTAAAAGCAACAAGTAAACTGAGCAGATATGGACCTTGTTTTGCTGTTGGTGCTTTTCTACCTTTATGTTCGAAAATTACATAAATTATAATGATAAGCACTTGTGTTGTATAATTACAAAGTAGCATTATAATTACATGTCACATGAAGAGGCTGGGACGCTTAGAGGTAGACAGAGAGAGAGAAAAAAAAGAATGAAACGTTTGGATGGCATTTGACCCACTCTGCATTTGCTCGAGAAAAAAGAAAAAAAAAAAGATCAGGCTGTAAAAGTCGCTGCTGTTGCCCAAACTAATCTCACAACATGTCCAAACATTGACAATTAAAGTCCTGATGTGCTTGTTACATGCATCATGTGAACTATCACGGGAAAAGTTAATATTCCTAACCCTAGACTTACCCACTAATTTTTTTTTTTCACTGGGCATTTTTGTAAAAAGTGATATCCGTGGTTTTAGGATTAGCTAAATGAAAAAAAAAATCAAATAAAACATACCAGCCTGTTATGGACAGAGTATGAAATTTCCACAATTCACATAAAAATACACAATTTTACAAAAAATCCCTAATAGCATTACAAAAAATTTTCTGATCAAAATATATGACATGTTGACATTTTCTCCACATGCTGGTATTTGATGTCTGTTTTATGACACCAGGATGCAGTGCTTGTCTTTTGTTTTGTTTGTCAAGTCAGAGTGACAAGTTTTTAAATGTTGTTTTGTTTATTCACTTCCGTATTTCATCCTGTTTTCAACATCTTTTTGTTTTGTTTTTTTTGTTTTTCACATTTGTCTAGTACTTAGTCCATTTATTTATATATTTATTTTATATGTCCTAGTCTGGCACTTTGATATTTGGGTCTGACAAGAATGATCATTTTAAAACACTGTCATCAACAAAGTGTTTCCCGTGTGCTTTCACATGTTTGGCTCTTTTCTTTTTTTTGGGGGGGGGGGCTGTTTTTGACCTTGCTGTCATTTCAAATAATGTAGCATGGTCTGTATTTCACTGTAAATTGCACCTGAATGAATGTTCTTTACTCTTAACTTAAAATAGTATTAGTCTTTCTGTTTGTTTGGTATCTCTCAGTTTACCTTACGCCTTCAGCCTTTGAGAATTAAATGATATTTCCATCGGCCAAAATCTGTGGAATAGAAGCTTTATTGCATTATAAGTGAGGGGAGTTGTCCAGTCTTTAAAAACTCTTCTTTAAAAATGTCCTGTCACCTAATAGCACTACAAATGCCAGTGGAAGACATAATGTAGTAAATTGGCATATGTAGAGTTAGTTCTGAGAAGTTGGAATAGCATCTATTGTTTGTGTGATGTACTTTAATATTAAAGTGTACAATATCTCATTTTGCAGGCAGTTTTTTTTTTAGAAAGAAGTATTAAGTTCTTTTATAAACTGAAGACTGAAGTCAGATGAGGTGAACATATCAGGTTTGTTTGTTTTTTCCCCAAAATGTAGAGCTCTGAAGGAGTGGCGGTTCTAGCTTGTATGGCGCCCTGGGTGACGCCCCACCCTCCAGGAATAAATGCAGCAATATGTCCGTGAAACTATATATTTACAATATTATGACTGAATTGTGGTTTATTTGGTAGCATTTCGTAGTGTGACTGATTTTACTAATAGCATTAGTAGGCGTACTGTATAAAGTTTGAGGTGTGCTATTTGATAGATTCCCCCGCTCCTCCTCGGGCTTCCAGTGGGGAGACCTGAGGTCAACTGAACCCCAGCCCCCTCCCCATCTTGAACTTCTGAGTGGGAGTCCTTCCCAGACAGCAGCCTACCTAACTCACAAACTAGAATCAGGGCGCCCATTCCAGCAAGGTTAATTGGCCCACGTGGTGGATGGTATCATTAACGTGACGTGCAAATGTGGAATAGAAAACCGATCGTGCAAATGTCACCATTCTGAATTTTTTTGGGCGGGATGCCCATGCTGTCCCCAGCAGGATGCCTCCCTGGGTGGCTGCCCATGTCACCCATGCCTATATCTGCCCCTGCTCAAAGGTCCTTTAAACCTTACACTGTCCTGTCTCCATGGTTAGAGCAAATCTGGGACTACAGGCCAACATTTTGGTGCATGTACAACGTGGTGAACCTACGGTGATTCTACACAGGTGTGACTGAGATGTGACCAAATTTTAAAATCACCAAGCATTTCTTCATGCTGAGAAAAATGTTTTAATGAAAGTCTTGACTGATTATCTCTCCCTTTTATTTGTTGTGAGAGGTAAATTACTATGCGACAACTGAGTAACATGCTTTCATTGTTGAACAGGTGCATCAGTTGGTATACCTCTTAGACTGAGCATTCATGCACAGTCATTCATACCTTTGGGAATCAGACCATGTTATTCAAGGAGTTAGTGAATTTAGGAAAGAGAGAATTTGTACCCTTACAGTGAATTGCAGCAGGAGGCAGGGAACCATATGAACAAAAATCAGTTAAGAAGGAGTTTGCTTGAATGGATAAAAAAGATATAATTATTCCCCTACTTTAAGACTGCACAGAAAGAGAGATTTCAACCACACAACTATCATTTCAACAGG
Source organism: Chanos chanos (assembly GCF_902362185.1). Lineage (NCBI taxonomy): Eukaryota > Metazoa > Chordata > Actinopteri > Gonorynchiformes > Chanidae > Chanos > Chanos chanos. The sequence goes on along the minus strand of NC_044497.1, from coordinate 29,787,911 downwards.
CAGTCAAGTGTATGAAAAGATTCACCTTGCCTCGCAACTCAAGTGAAAGTCCTTTAAGCACTGCCAAACTCCTGCTTTCACATATAATATATTCAGGCCGGTGCAATTTTCCTCCAGCCAAAGTTACCCAAGTCCGAAGAGACCATCATGACCAACCACTGGGCACAGGGAACATCCAAGGATCACAACAATTTTGTTATGCTTTATACACCATAGTGAATTTCAGTGCATTTAAATCGAACTTCACAACAGTAAGATCTACCCGGGACATTTACTGGTAAACAGAAAGAAACACACAACCATTAATTATGCATTAAGGTGACATAGTGGGTGGATGTCCCATTTTCTTTTCTTTTTTTTTTGGTGGGGATTTTTAACAACTCTTTTTCTCCCACTTGTACTTCTCTGCCTGTGCACTGACATGACCTTTGAGCCAATTCAGGAGAGTAAAGACTATAGTCTACATACTCCAATACATTCAAAGTCACCCACTGGTTCTTTTCATGCGCCACGTTCACAAGCATTTCCACAATAATGTAGTGCTAAGATGGGCCCTTGCCATTGCCTAAAGATTCACCTCCAACTGTTGAGGCTTGGAGCCACTGGAGCATGAAGACAGGATTGTACTCGGTCTGACTGACCCTGCAAAAACACTGCCAATTGTGTTCTTTGCTATGCCAGACCCAATTAGTGGTATCACTTTGTGTCGGAATCCTGGTGATGGTACGCAACGTAATTCATCCCTCAGCCATCCGAGTGCCCCAGCCACAGAGTTTTAAATCTCAGGGCTCTTGATTGGCGCCAATGAAAAATAACAGATTTTAGCCTGAAGGCTTATGAAATTAAATAACATTTGAAATCATTTAAAGATTATTTGAAAAACATGTTCTATTGGAAACACTGGAGATTTTATGGTATTTTACTGCAGAATACAAATGTTATGTCTGCACACTATATGGTATTTGACAGTATTATATGGTATTTTACTTCAGACTTGCTCTGTCTAAAACACCCCTCTGAGTTCTCTGAGGAGCACTTCCGTACACATACAGGTTTTTTTTTGGAGAGCAACAGGGACATCAAGTCAGAAGCCTTGACAAGACCACCAGAGAATGTTTTCTTTTTTCTTTCTTTCTTTCTCTCTTTCTTTCTTAGAGTGGAGCACATGCATAGCTCCCCCTATCTGAACTCAAGATCTATTTACACCATATAAGAAATATTCATACTGTACACTCTACGCTGTCTCAGAATCTCTGCTGGTTTCTCTATGGCCCAGTTTCTACTAATTTGGTGGTTTCAAAGCATATTTTTAACAGTGTTGAGGAACAAAGGCAAAGTTGGGGACATCCACAGCATCTCGTCTAGACTCAACCTGTATAAATCATTAGCTAATGACTGTACAAAATGTGTCCACCTACAGCGGGATACACAGAGGAATGCGGCATAAAATCAAAAGCAATATCCCCATAAAAAATCGGAAATGTAAAATTCATTCAGAATAAAAGAAAAGAAAATTGAATTAGTCCCAGCTTTTGAATAATGAATGACGTACAAATCCGTACAGAGCAAGTGCAGGTATGAATAATTTCACATATTTTGGTGGAGGGGGAAGAACTGCCAAGGAAACACAGTTTGACGCATGCCAAAAGCATTAAAGCGATTTCTTTTGATTGTCTAGACGCTTTTGGCAAATACGGAGCATAATCAGTAAGATTCCTCCCTCTGTCCAAACACTCCCACTACCCTCTCATCCTGCAATCTTCATGCTGCAGAATGATGCTGTGGCAGAAAGATTTTCAAGGGTGAAACAACGTCTTGTAAATGGAAAGCATAAAACACCTGCATATTGAGCTCGGGCATGGTGAAATTACCCTTGATGAAATAAATTTGTCTGCCCCCATAAATTGCCATCTGAGGCCTCATTAGCACAACTGGCTAGAGATGTACTGTGGAGAGCTAGCTCTTAACTCTTTAGGCACTCTTATTTGTTTCTATATGAAATCGGAAAGGCTATGTTCATCTTCTCTTTTCACTTTTAAACAGCACATCAAATCAGACCAGCTAAACAAGAATATAAAAAAAGAACTAAAAAAAAATAGAGTACACATCAGGGGTTTAGTGATGCATATAGTACAATAAGGCACTAAACACATTTCGCTATTTTTCAAATATAGCAGTTTGTTTGTTCCACAGGTTTCAGGTTGCATACAATCTCAACAGCTAGATTTTATAATATGTTTTTAATGGCATTGGCGAGAGACTTCTAATGGACCCGGCTGTGAGAGGAGTTCTCTGCAGGCTTGACATAATTGGCCTGGTAAATAGAGAGAAACGTGTTAGCTGGAGGTGGCTCCAGTCGGTCTCACTGATCCTAAGAGCCTCAAAAGCAAAATAAGATACAGGTGACTAGCATTACATCTGTCTCTAGATACAGCTATTCCCGCTACTGAACTAACTGCCAGCCTCTGATTTGAAATGGTCTCAGAAGATTGGGTCTCTTGGAAAGCCTATTCTAAAAGGGCAGCATGAAAAATTGATACACTACACATTTCTGAATTCAAATTCAAACTAGGTACATTTATCACAGCGTTTATATGCACTGGGAATCCTGAAGAAATGTAGCAGAAATCTCAAATAATGCAGTAAATAAATCACTGTAATTGAAGTCCAATGACAACACTGGAGATAAAAAAAAAAAAAGCAATCTTAAGCATCATATAGATGACCAGTCTTAGTCTATGGCATTTACATGTGACCATTGGCTCTCTTTTCATATCAGTGTGTGCTTAGGGACTCAATGTACAAAACATGATGTACAGTGACTGCGTCCAGAAACACTTATACAATCTCAAGTCTGCCTTAAGCAAAAGTAACACATCATTATCCAAATGAAGCAGAGTACCTGACCCTAACTCTTAAACATGGCAGAGATTTGTTCTTATTGGAGAAATACAAGTATTAGTTGAGAACCAACCACTTCTCCTCAAACCTGTTGATGTTTTATTGGCAGAGAGCAGCACACATATTCCACTCAGAGCTCGGCTTTGCTGGAGCCGTTGACGTCCCTTTTCAATAATGTAGACCAGGCAACACTACAAACACTAACAGCAGCTACAGACATTTTTCAGAGGGGAGAGAAATTTGTGTATTTGAAAGAGTCTTTCTTTATTAATCATCCTCTATATCAACAATTCTCTTGCTCTCTTTTGCATCACAACCATTTCTAAACATGTTTGATTATTTTTACCCTTGTGATATAGCACTCTGCATTGTAAAATTGACTAATAACTCAAAACCATTAGCAATGTTCATTTACAGCACCCCACAACCACCAGTGATTTTCTCTAATTTGCCTGGGGGTTTCTAGTGTCATCGACTGATACTGCCAGATCAGCTAATTAGCTGGTAAAAATCTAATTACTTCACTTTAATAGGGATATCAGTCAGAAACCATGCATTGCATACATGTTCACCAAGAAGTTTATAAACAATGTCAAGCGCAGAACACCCAACATACTTATCATTTTACATTTAAAAAAAAAATCCATATATGGAATCAAACAGCATCTTTCATAAAATCAGAAACAACCACAAGTAGGTTTTCTTTCTTTTTCTTTCCTTGTTTTTTTTTTTTTTATCCTTTTATGATTCTTGGCTATTCGTTGACATATATTTTCAGTCAGGCAGTTTGATGTAACAAAAAGGGAAAAAAAATTGACCAATTTACCCTTATTCTAAAAATTGGCCATTTACCTTTTTTTCCATTTGGAACGAGCAAAGCTAGTTTCTAAGGCCACAGTGAGGAAGAATCAGGCTGTAAATGGAAAGCATTAGAGAGCTGAACCGCTAAACATAGCCTGACAGATTGAAACAAACCCAAAAGCATAAGTCAGAGCCAAGCTTCTTCTTCTCTCTCTCTCTCTCTTTTTTTTTTTTAATTTTCTCAGACCAAAGACCACGTGATGATGTTTATGCAACAACAACGTCTCAGACTAATGTTTCACACAGAGAAAGCAACCAGTGAAACGAGCGTCAGCCTGTAGAGCAAGCGCTGATATGTATTCCTCCTCACGTGGAGATAAATTCACTCCTTCGGTTTAGAAGGAGGGAAGAATGAATTCATTAGAGTTGCAGTATTGATCAGACAGACATTGGCTGACTGGGCCCACTGCAGAAAGACACAGGCTTTCAGATGCTTTTTGCCAAACATCCAAGGAAGTGGAACACATTAATAACCATTTTAAAAGAACATACATCATGGTTAACATGAGAAGAAATGTTTTTCTTTTTGGCACAGTTACACTTAAGGACTATCATATGTAGCTCAAACACAACCTCCTCCTCATTCATTTGTGCAGACACAGTAAAAACAGCATGGGGTATTAGATTTAAAATTCCTGAAGACTGCAATGAATCTAAGAAAAATCTTTACAATACGCCTATGGGCCTAGACTTTATGCACACTTATATTATATATCACTATGATCCTCCTCATTAGGAGCCGTTTGGATGAGAATTTGTCGTGATAATGAGAATCCAAGAATATAATTCCTCCGATTTCAGAGCTGCTTAATTATCCAGAAGAGGGCATCTTTTCAGTGCCTAGAAATAGGTCCTTGGTCATGTTGTCCTCTGGCATCTCATCTATCTCAGCCATACAATCACTGGGCTCAATCTGGGAAATTTCCTCTAGCTCATGGACTAGTCCAGTTTACCTCATATGCTTTTTATGGAATATGATAGACAAATGCCTTGTGAGTTTAACTGTTTTACCTTTAAACATTATCCAAAATCTAACAGCTCTATAGTCTAAATTAAAAGATCTAAATTAAATGTGATCTTTGTACATATCAATTATTTTACAGCTTTGTGTGTGTGTGTGTGTGTGTGTGTGAAGTTGTGTGAAGCTCCTTTCATTGCCTCGGTCTTGTCCCTCTGATCTGCCCTGCCGTGCATAAAACCTTTAATCACTTTCTCCATCTTCAACAAAAATCAATCATATTTCCATTGTTACTTTAGACAAAGAGATTTATTTATATCTCAAAATCATTTAACGGAGACAAACTTTTTTCAATTAACAAGACTCACTCAGGTAAAACGAATCAGGAGCTTATGACGGTTATAGTGATGCACAGCCCAGCAATCTCAAACCAAACTACCAGCTGGAGTCAACGGGCTGAAAGTCAAGACGTCAGCACAGTAGTCCATCATGACTGAGGGCTGATTAATCTACAGTGCTTCACTCTAAGTTACATGAATACGCCTCTATTCATGATAGCTGGACATGCACCATCACCGCCAGATGGAAGACTAAGGGTCCAAAAACAAAATTAACCACAAAGCTACAAATCTGACCTTTTCAGAATTGTTTGTATGTTTGTTAAGTGTTTGTGTGTTTGTCTATTTGGGTGTGAGCGTGTGTGTGCGTGTGTGTGTGGGCAGTTGCATGGATATGTGTGTGGGTGTGTCTGTGTCTGGGTGTGTCTGTGTGTGTGTCTGGGTCCACGTCTGGTTTCCTTTATGCCACTTTAAGCACATTCACAACCTTGGAGTGGTGTCCACAGAGCTTAGAATGTTTTTGTGCAATAACTTGAAGTATGAAGGGTGTGTACATATTTCCGGTGTCACATACACTTTTATTAGGATATGTGTATTTTCATTTGCACTTGAGAGAGCGATTGGTAAAGAAAGATGATAATTACCAGCATTTGTTACAATGACGATAAAGGAATCAGCAAGACTGACAAAAGCAGAAAGAGAGAGAGAGAGAGAGAGAGAGAGAATGAATTATCTAGTTTCTCAGTGTGCTTCAATTATCCCTGCTCTGTCTAGGGTAAAAAGCTCTTGGACAACACTAAGAATGAGTCCTGAAGAACACAACACAGAGGGAGAAGAACTAAGAGAGAGAGAGAGAGAGAGAGGGATCAAGACCTTACTCGCTCAGTGTTTAGTATTTAAAACCATTCATTTGCAAACAGCAAAACGAGAATGAAAAGCTGAGGAAACAGACACGCGGTGATTGCAGCACGGACCATGGCCAAAGTAGCAGTCCCAGAGGTCTAGATATGGAACACTATAGAGTGACCTCATCCACCCTCTGACAATGAGCAATTCTGCTGTACAAAACCAAACCACATTAGATCATGGCCTTATGACAAGAAACAAATGGATTGAGATCTGAGATCAGATGACAAGACAAGCAGACACCAGATGAGGAAAATCAGGAACAATAAGTTGCTGTACACCAGAGCAAGACAACTAGTGGTACAGACCTAAACACATCAAATGCAACATTCAGATGCTTCATTGAGTGCTTCTTAGATTCTCCTGTGAAGTTCTCACAAAGTTAGAGCAAAGCTTAGACCTTTGGCTTAGAGTGTGAAATGTTACCCTTATCCTACTGGATACCGCTGTGAAAAGGTCTAATTGTCTTTAATAGGTAACCTGATTTTACTAAATTCATCACATCACAGAAAGTCTAGCCATCAAGAACTTTGTAGACACCATAGCCGACACATTAATATCTTTTTTTTTTTTTTTTTATACTTCTTGATTTCACTTAGTTGGTTCGGTGGACTGTTGTGAAATATGATATTGGTCTCATTAAACACCTGTTCTTCATGCGAAGATCCTGATTGCTTGCTGATCAGTATTCATGATTCACACCTTCCACTCTAATGCCCAAATGTCAACTGCCCTGTCATCAGTCACAACTCATCATTGTGTGAATGAACATAAGCACTGATTAATGGCTAAAAACCAGTAGGCACTAGAGAGTGGGCCTCCTCCAACACTCTCCCAGTCCAGTCTGTGACAGAAATCAGGCAGCATTGTCTCATAATAATCATCTTTAACACAGCATAACCAAGGTTGAAGTTTGCATCTCAGCATGGGCCTGATTTTACAATAACACAGGCAATGCTCATGTGAAGTGCTTGAAAGGAAATTACCTGATGATGACGTACATAACCAAGCAGTTTCCAACGAGCCCCACCACGCAAACGATCATATATACCACGACGATTGTTATCTTTACGCCTGTAGGGAGGAAACTGTCTGTCTCGTTGAACGCACTGAAGTTGTTTTGAAACAAAGACCCGTTGTACAGTCGAAGTCTCGGGTCAACGAAGCCAGAAGATTCATTTGGGAACTCCATGAGAACGTCTTTACCTAGAAGAAGAAAAGCCACACGCACAGATACGATTATGCAGTTCATTTTGATTCGTTTTCTTTAAACTGAATAACACTGTTTCCCCTCAAAGTCCCTGAGTATAAAAAAAACATGAGACAACATTTATGTTTACTAGGACATATCGATATGGATTCTTAGTACTTTGCAGTAAATACAGTTAATGTATGAGATCTTCCCTTGTAAAGGTTACGCTCTTAAAACGACCTTAACAGGTAAATTGAGCTTTGCATCAAGCAACTGTGTGTATTTACAGTCAATACTGAAGTGTTGAACAGATCAATAATTTTGCATCAAATACACATATTCGCATACTCTGCGATTTGGGAATGCTGTATATGCGAATCGTTCTGCATCACAGTTCCATTAAAGGACTAGCCCAAAGTATCATCATTAAAACTAGCATTGCCCTAGGAAACGTAAGTGCAGCAAGCTGTCAAGTAGAGCACCACATACCGCTGATTGTGAGGAAAAGGAAATTCCAAAGTCCGTGTGATCTTTTCGAGATGGCGATTTCTTTAATCTTTACCCAGATGATTCCGAATCCAGTGTGCTAATCAGTGGATTTAGCTTTCTTGTTGTCCTATTCTCTTCTTTATTTTTCAATGTGTTCGCGGCGTTCTGTTTCTCATAGTGCAGAGTAATTCACATTACTGTACGTCTGGAGGATGAAACATTTTTTTCTCTCTCGCAAAAGAGAGTCAGAGCGAAGAGGGAGGGGAGGTGCGGTAGAAGGCTTGCCCGTTGTTGCAGTTCTTCAGTACAGACTTTCTCGTCAGGCTCCACAGATCTCCACTCGGCATCTTCCTCATTCCCCCTCTCTCTCTGGTCCTGTTTTGCCTCCGCACGCGTACCCAGAGAGCTGATTACGCATGAGTGGCACGCAGCTGGTCAGGTTTCAGCGTAAGACGCCAACATATTTGTATTTTTTCGAGGCACTTGTTACTTTTACGTTTGTTTTACGATTAAAAATGGTATGCCACCTTTCTCTAATCATTTTAGCAGACGATATTTTCCAGTTAACTTGGGTTAAGGCTGACTAAAATAACAGTACACAAGACATTGGTCAAATATGTTCCAATTGCAGGTCTTTGCATGGTCTCTGAGCAGTCCCTCGAGAAGTGTGCTGCACCAGAAAGAATGTCTTGCTTGAATCTTGTCCACCAAGAGAAGGCAATGAGAGTAAACATGAATATCAGTGATTTTAGGAGAATTCAAATGTTTGGCACTAATTGCACCAACTGTCTCTTAATTTCGTACACAAAGCAAGAATTTTGAAATAAATGTTAATTATGCTATGACGAAAGTCGATAGCACCATAATTAACTAAAGTAAATAGTGATGCATACGCTATTGTTTTCTGCAATTCAACGCACTCTCGTGGTTTGGCATGCCTATCAGCGATTGTGTTGGCTACAGGGGGTGCTCGTGCTCAGTAATTAGGCCACCGACGAGATTCGTCGTAATGTAAAGAGAGCGAATAACAGAATAACGGGAACCTAAATGCTGGCAAAGTGTTGTTCATAGAGAATATGTTAGAAGGCTAAGGAGAAGACAAATAATGCATAGAGTATATTATCCTCTCTGCCGCTGTCCTTGGTCCTGAAAATCGCCTTTGACCCTACTTCTGAAAAGACTCCGTTGGTCTTACACTACAACACTACAACTTAACACTGTAAATAAATACTGAGACAAATCTAGGGAGAGAGAGATCAGAATTCAACAATCATAGCCTAACTTGTACACACTGCTCACAGGTCAGTTACATTATCAGTAAACTTCACTCCTGATGTAACTGAGATTCTTCTATCAATTTTGTCATCAGAAAAATTAAACTGTAGATCAGCAGAACAAGACATGGTTGTTGATTAACAGAGTAATCGATGACCTTATCCGAAGCAGAAAAAGCAGGATTGACCTTTCATAAAACCACATATTTCAGGATCATATCAGGGAAACAGAAAGTTTCACAATCAAAACCAGTTAAACTGTGAGTATCGTAAAATATGGGAGTATATTTTCCTAGTGTTATTTGTTTAAAAAAAACCCTTCTCTGGTCAAATCATGACTAACCTCATTGTGTAATATGCAGTGATAAAATGGCCATGCATATTCAAGAGATACAATTTATTCCTGAGTTGTTTGTAATGCTAATGTCTTTTTTAAGATACGTTTTTAAAATGTGTAATAATTTTGAGCAGAATGTTTCTAAGACTAGTATTAGATGGTGCAGCAGTAAAGTGCAGACTGGTGTAGCAATGAACCCAGTCTGACATCATAAATTCTCAGGACAAAGCTAACTGCAATATGACATAACAGAGGGAAAATAAATGCTAAGTAGAATGAGCGAGAGAGAGAGACAGAGAAGGGGAGAGAGAGAGAGAGAGAGAAATTTTCTATAACTTGATGAAGTTACATGGGAGTGGGACAGACCCACTAACAGCAGCACACTGAATCTGTTGCTTTTTTGGTTTCAGTCCTAACCCAGGCTATTGTCAGAGCAGACCACACAAAGAACTGTCTCTTTTCATTGTCTAAGTGTGATGTCCACACACACACACACACATATGCGCACACTCACATTAAAAAAAAATCATTTCTGGAGCTGTCAGTGGAATCCTGTCATAGATATTGTTTGTGTGCTTTACAACTTGAGTAATTAACAATAGACTTCAATTCTATTCATTTATTTAATTATTTGTGTTTTGTTTTGTTTTATTTTATCAAGTAAGCCCTTTTTGTTAAAGAACAAAACTCTCCAGGCTTCCACTTTGAGCTGTCTTCCATGATTGGCTTCCATGATTCATTTTTATTTAGCTCATGTCTTAGTTTTGTGGTATTGTGTATGGAAGAAAATTGTATTTTTTTTTTTCACGGTAAGTACCATTAACACTAATCAATTTGGGTAACTGCTGTCAGTTTTTTAAAATCGTTCTGTGATATTCAGCTAAATATAAAATCTGGAAGCTCATTTACAGATTCGCGTAAAGTATCACAGCAAGTTACAGCTGCAGTTCAAACTCATTTTCTGCCCTTCAAACCTTTTAAGCTCAAGTTCACTGTTCAGTAGAACATTATGTTGTGTGTGTGTGCGTGTGTGTGTGTGTGGGGGGGGGGGGGGGGGGGGGGGGGGGGGGTTATAAAACTAGGGTTTTACAGTCTGCTGGGGTCCAGCATAGTTGCTATAGAAACACCTCAGACTTCACTTCTACATGCATCATCCATTTTTCAACTGACAAAGGACATATATACCTCCCCTATGGGATGAACACTTGTTATGTACTCTTTGCCAGCTTTTAAAAAAATCATGTTAACCTACAGTTAACCCCTTTGATTTACTTTTTTTCATGTTTTATTTCCTGCAGTATAATTATTCACAGCTTCAGTGGCTGAAATGGTATATTTATAAACTTTGCCACAAATCTTTGAACAAGCATGGAAAGTGTGTACTACTGGTTCTGATTCATATTGTTATTGCGTCACTTGAACACAAAAGCACTAATGGGCAAATTTTGCCCAATACTGTTGATTCAACAGGCTTCTCATAATAGCATCATTGAGTGTACAACAGAATGTACTGAAATATTGATTAATATGCAGCAACAACTGGTGTCTTAGATGTTTTTCTCTCTCTTTTTTTCTGGATCTCATGATAAATGAGAGAATCTGAATCCTTGCTAAAAGTATTAAACATCTGGTTATACTGTCTGAACAAGTAGATTTTTAAAGTTTAAGAATTATTGTCAAACCACTCTGAAAGTATGGGGATGACCAAAGTTGTTACCAAGCTGAGGGCTAAATTATGTTAAGCAATTTTTTTTAAACACCTTTCGCTAAATGAAACAGTACTGTGAATGAGCAATGAAAAAAAGATAGATTTAATCTCATCGAGTGGCAGTAACCATGGAATAAAAGCCCTTGACATCAAGAGATGCTAGGAATGTTTTTCTTGAGGGAGTACTTCACTGATGAGAGAATGGCTAAGAGCTTGATGTTTACCTTTTTGATCATGTATTAACAGACCTAACCCTGACCCATTAAACTTCTACTGCGTGCATAAATCACTTTCTTTACATTTAACCAATCAGCTGCACCCTAAAACAGTTAAGAGAGAGGTCAAGAAGGTTGGGGAAAATGGATATAAGAAAGAAGCAGGTGGAAGATGAAAACTGGAATGATAATGACGAAGGGGAGTAGAGAGAGTGATCAGTAATAGATGGGATGAATTGATTTTAAAAAGAGATGAGTGGGAAACCATATGGTTGGCACTCATATGGGAATAGAATATGGTATAAGAATATTGCATATGGAGAGAGGGAGAGATTTATGCTGGTACAGTGATCTGAATTGAATTTTAAATCTTAAATCCTCAGTTTTTGAAAGTAAAACATGCTAACATCAAAGTTCATGCTGTACAATAGCTTTTCAATCCAACTGTCCAGAATTACAGGCTGTCCAGAATTACAGAGAATATGATTCACACTTATGAGTGAAACATCAGAGGGCAAGGTTTAGTCCGCCAACACTATGAATCCACTGAGATTAGCCAGTGTCACAGAGTGGTAAGGAGATGTGAGCCGGGTAAGGATTTCAGCTGTTGAAGTGAAGTCTTATTTTACAAAACCAAGTTACAGACATGCACGGGTTGCATTGGAGTGCCTTCATATCTGTGACCCAGCACAATGAGTTGCAGATATGAAGGCATGTCAATCAGGGGAGATCTGGAGAGGATCCAGGGCCTTGGGGTGGCTGCCAGCTCATGGAGGGAGCAGACAACGTTGCTTGTTTCAAGATGCTTGAGCCAGGATCGGAACCCGAGTCTCCTGCTTAGCTGGTGAGTATCTCCCTTCTGCTCTACCCAGCTGGCAGCAGCTGCTTCCCACAGTGGCACAGCCGAGTCTGGTGGAAATTGTTTCCTGTGGTGGCCCAGCAACAGTCTCAGCTGATGGAGGATGCTTCCAGCGATAGCTCAGAATCAGGCTTGGCAACCCGGGAAGAGATCTGCACCAAGGGCAGGCTTCCGTACTCTCCCTCTTGTGGCCCATTTCCGCCTTCTTGTTTCCGGTGATGGCTGAGCGGAGTCTGGGGAAACAGAGCAGAGATATCTCCTCACACTGCCTTGGTACACCGTCCTCCTTTCCTTTACACAGAATCTTGCTTTTATACTGCAGATGATGGGTTTCCATGAGTTGCAGGTGCCACTCATCAACGAGCAGCCGGCCATGCCTCCTCGGTGTTCCCATTGGAGCCCCCCCCCACCCAGAACACCAGTACCATCTCTTCCAATCTAACCCAAATGTCATGTGAAATACATCAGATTATGGCATGAAAAAGGCACTTTTGTTTCAGACTCAACAAACCAAAGCAAGCTTTCCTCCGCCTGTCTGTTACATGGATGAACGAATAGTAGAGTTACACAGATACATAAAGTGGGTTAATGTAACTTTTGGCTCTTGGGCACCTAGAGTTAATGTAATAGTAGTGAATTTGCTGTGGGGTATATTCATTTCTATTTAGGTGTTTGTAAATGTAGTTAAAATATTCTGAGCAGATCTGCGGAATTCTGCCCAAGGACAGAAGAATTTCCTAGGATAACAAAAGGTCATATTGGCCATGCCAGGAAAAAAATATCAGAGCACTGTACACCTTTTTCTAAATGTGTATTTTACACCAAAATAAACAAGTTGAAAGAAAAAAACCCCGCCAAAAACTCCCCCAAGAG
>NC_044497.1:29685000-29770000 GCF_902362185.1 Chanos chanos | reverse complement strand
CCATTTTGTTTGCCATTAGCCTTGATCCCAGAGTGCAGATTAGATGACGTGGTCGATCTATATTTATGATCCATTAGATTTGTCACATCTCATCACCCCCCGTGACCCGTTCCATCCCCACATCGATCGAGTGGGAAAAGCGAGCAGAGTCACGTTTCTGATTTTTTTTGCATCTTCTGCCTCCTGACACCAGGGCCAGGACCTCGCATCAAAGCTTCAGATTTTTGGAGATTTTATGTTGAGTCATGATTTATTTATTTGTTTGTTTGTTTGTCCATTTTTCTGAAAAGGACACATTGTTGATGAAAGACAAGTCATAAACTTGCTATTTAATTAGCTTGACCATGTTCCCAGCCTCAGAACTAAAATACATTTCTGACTGAATTTATCCTGTCCCCTAAACAGTCCCATCCACAGCAAATCGGCAAATCATGTTGATACACGGTCTCCCTGACAGCTGAAAGACAGGGGCTGTTAGACCGGAGAGGCATGAGGAGATTTGTCCTTTTCCAGGTTACAGATGGGTAAAACAGTCTGCTGTCTTTCAATTGCTCTCAGGAGGGATCTGCCATCATCTGACAATGTCAACGCACCACACTCCGTCTGCTCTCGTCCCCTCAGACGAGCCACTGACCCTGGATAGACACATTTCAACCAGTAAGGGGGGAGAGAGAGAGCTTTATGCTGGGAAGTCAAGCAGCTGCAATGCACTTATCAAAGGAGCAGCTGCATGTACCATGATGCACCTATGCATGTGTAGATTTGTATACCTGTTCTCACGCTTGTCAAATACACTCAATGTTGACAAAAGGTGATGTCAAGTAACATCTCATTCTCTGTTTTATCACTGAAATTTCTCCTTAGATTCACTGCTATGTCGGATTATGTGGTAAAATCACAAATGCCATAACAATCAGACAGTTTAAGAATAAGTATAAGAGAGTGGATGAAATTAAAGGGAGTTTTGTCTGTAAGATGGTATGACTGAAAAGAGAAAAATACAAAAAGAAGAGCGAGGAAGGAGGATCTAGATTGTTACTGCAAAGCACTACAGAGATGAAATACCATCAAATTCTGCTGCTCCACTTTGGTCAGGTTCAGGAAGACAAGATCTAATTATGTGACAAGCGTCTGCAGAGAGACTGCTCTCCTGTTATTATGCCTCTCCTCTATCCTCTACAGCACCTTAACCTTCTGTTTTTTTCTCTCCCTTTATTTTCAAGCCCCATTCAACTCTTCTTTTTTAATCTTTCTCCCTGGATGGCAACCTCCATTTTTGTCACCACCTAAAAAAAAGTGTATTTCTTTTCTTCAGAGGTCTAAAAGAAACTACTGGTCTGTGATTTTAAGAGCAATCACAGAGCAGTGGTATACATGTAATTTGCAGGCAATGAAACTTTTTTTTGGACTTCATGGGTGTTTGAAAGAGAGGAAAGGGGAAGGGAGTGCAATGTTAATGTCTGTCTTCCTAATCCCTTTTCAATATTTTAAAGGTACAGAGTCGGAAATTAACAGAGCACTCCTGCACTAAAATCATTGACAAAAATAGACTTTGTTGCTATTTACAGCTTGAAACAATTAGGTGCATACTGATTTGAAATTCTCTGCATTTTGTATTTCATGTTTAAAGCCACTGGTAAAAAAAAGAATGTTTTAAATTATTGCTGGGAACTGCTGTGGCACTAATTAGTTTTTCTCTTCTAAGGGGCTTGGGTGAGAGGGCTAAAAATGAAACACATGATTGTGGCACATAATTTTCATGCTGGCAACAAGAGGCAGGGCTGTGTTACTATTGTCTTGTGGATGGTTGCTAGGTTCTGAGCTTCTACATGGCCGCAGCATCGAAGGAATGCCATTTCTTATCCTCTCAACCATCACCTGGCTGTTGAGCAGTAAAATAGAAGATGAGAGGGCATGGTTAGACTAGGACATCACATAAGAGAGAGGATGAAAACACAAACCAGAGTAATGGAAAATAAATTCCCTGTGTCTGCGTGGGTTTCCTCCGGGAGCTCCTGTTTCCTCCCACAGTCCAAAGACATGCAGGTTAGGCAAATTGAAGAGACTAAATTGCCCCTAGATATGAATGTGTGTGTGTTTGTCTGTGTGTCTGCCCTGCGATGGACTGACGACCTGTCCAGGGTGTTTCCTTGCCTTTTGCCCTATGGAAAATAACTGAATAAAAGAGGACAAGAAGAAGAAAAAATAAACTTTAACGACAACAACATGGCCTTTCAAATGTATGAAGTTATATGATATTTAACACAAGTGATTTTGTGTTAACTGTGTATTGTGTTTTACACACGCCTGAACTTAAAGCAGAGCATAAAACAGTAGGGGTTTCATCTGTCCTCCAGTAAAAAGCTGCTTTCCCTCAACAAGCACAGCTTTTCACTTAAAAGTAACGTAATAGGTCTGTTTCCCCAAACTTAACGTCTGCTGCCATTTTTAATACATTTCCACTTATCATTCTTGTAAACTGATTAAATTCAACTGTGGTTTCTCTGAATTGCTTTATTTATAATTCACAAATCAATAACAACAAGGCAAGGGTTGAAATAAAAAAAATAAAAAAAATAGTTTTGTGTGGTCTAAAATTCACATGTTTTTCTCCATGAAAGCTTTTCTTCAATTATTAATAAGTGGCAAACATTTTACTGAGAAATGTAACCACAGTAAAATTCTTGATGTTGATGCATTGTATTCATTGTGATGCATTGTATAGAACATGCATTTACATTTCTCCGTAGCAACACCCTTCAACACCATCTTCATTACCATGGTCACTGTTGCCATGCCTGTCATCAGAATAGAGCACTACAAGAGCTTCAGTCAATTATAAAAATGGCTATGATTAATTTAGGTATATTAATAAACTGATATAATGTTGTCAGAATCACAAGGGGAGGACAAAGGAGATCAAACCCTGCGAAAATGTGTATCCTCATTCACACTGATTACAAGAAAAGGCAATAAAAATGCTTTCAGAGGAATAAAACTTTTGCTAATTAGTGCTTGCATTCATCTAGAACAATGTTTTTTGGCCTCGGGACTTGATGGTACAGTTCAGTTCTATCCCAGCATTTTTAAACCTGACTGAATTTGCCTCATCATGAAGTCTATGACTCATGGCCTTAGGCCATTTGAGGCTGGAATACAAATATGCCACCCGTCGAGTCTCCATAACCAAGATGAAGAAATGCCACACAAGCCACACAAGCTCCACCAAAAAACAAATAACTTGCTTGCCCTGCTTCTTGTTTCTAGGCTTTTCCCCACAGGCTCAAAGATGCTCAACTCTATTCCAGAACTATGGAGTGGGCGTGGGTGTTTTGCATATAGTGCAACATAAGCCAGTGCAGCAAAAAGAGCAGCTCTGGCGCCCAAGAGGACAAAATAATTAGATGTCCCAAAGACTAAACCATTTCGGTAGTACCCGGTGACAGTTCACACTAATGATAACAAAGGGTCTTCGAGTGAGAACCCATCAGACGCTGATTTACTTTGATCCTAAAAGCACAGGCTTGCGGCTAATGATAAACACTACTCATTCACATGACAGCGACCAAATGAGCAGCAGACCAAAAAAAAAAAAAAAACCCTCTTATTAAGGCCTGGAAACGTGATGCAGTTGCACAATCCAGTTCAATTAAATACAGGGTTGAGAATGAAAATGTAATATCTTTAGAAGACTGTATACCATGAACAGATGTATAACATGGATTTCACATAAATTGTTGTCTTGTTATCGGAGATCCTAATCTTTTTTTTATAATGTCAGTTTCTGGAAGCGGAAAGGAAAAGGAATGTGTTGTAAGAAAGCATTATAGGTTCTGCATACGAGGAGAGTTAGGGCATACTGTTAATTACAAAGCCTTTGACTGAGCTAATGCACAGTTGTGGAACATTCCAGTAGACACATTTTATAATGCAATCTGTAAGCTACATGGTGGACACCGTTTACCAAACGTGTTTTTGAATTATATATTGAAAGATACAGTGTACTGTCTCTGTCATTTAGTTTCCAAACAAAAAGAGAAGTTCATTGAGTATGTCACTGTTATGGAGAGAAACACGTGTGGGAGAGGTGACCGGTCAGACAGGCTTGGCCTAGGTTCACAGATGTTGATTTCTGCCCTCTTAAATTCAACAGTGATAAACAGGAGCGTCTGGCTACGTGTCACCCTGGGCGAGAGCTCGACTGGTTGGTGTTGCCATAGTGCCAGGCAGACTGTGAGAAGTGCTGAAATGACCCTTCGGGCTGAGTATGAGTCACCGGACACGCTTCACCTCCACTCATTTCACAGCGAAACAAGAAACAACGTAAATGTATACTAAACAATGTTTGCAGTACACTTCATTTAATCTGTGATAGTTTTGTTTTAGTTTGTTAGCAAAATACCATTTAGGTGATTTCTTTAGATGGAATAGAAAAAATGTGGTTCGTTTATTAGAGGTCCAGGTTGTATGTATGAATGTATAGGTTTTAATGGGTTAGTCGTTACAAATTTTTCATTAATATACTGTAGGTCAAACCTGGAGTTGTCTAGACATTATCTGTCTGAACCTTATAAGTATCATATGCAATTTCTGTACTACTATCATTCAGATCTGCTGACTGATATGCTTCTGCATCCTCTACATATCTACCCAGTAAAATAAAAAACGGAGATTTGAAACAGCAGTTTTATTAAAAAAAAACATTAATATCATGAACACAATAGTATTTATCAGTTTCAGACCAAAAATACATATTTGTAGTACAATACACAAATGTCTTCTCCATTAATTCTCTTGCTCCCCTTCTCAGCTGTCTCATCTCTCTCTCTCTTTTTTTTTTCCTTCCTCCATTTCTGCTCTCTCTGTAATTCTTCTTCCTTTTTGTGTGTACCTCCTACACATTTCTGGATTCCTCTTTGTTTCCTTTCTCCTTCTGCTCTTTTGCCACCCACCTCCTCTTGCTCTCTATTCCTATTGTCAAATCTCCTATGCTAATCAGAATCAACTCAGATGGAACTAGGTGAGCATTCAGTGCTTTGCTGTTGGTTTCCATGGCGCCACGTTAATCTCTGGCCATCATACATTAACGTTTCCTTATTTCTGTGTCGGGCTACATCTGAAATAATGTAAACAAGAAAAAACAAAGTAAAGTACACATTACTGCTAGACAATAGCAGCAAAATGAGCAAACATGGGAGAATTACTGTTCATGAAATCATTCGAGGTACAAAGTTATGGCATTAATTCACTCAAGATGAGGGGCGACATTGGATGGGGAAATTGTACGGTAAAGTATGTTTTGCAGCGTTTTAAATGATACAAAACGGTCTCAAGAATTCTTAGAAATGAGAATGCATATTTGATAGAGTCCTCTGCTGAAGTGGCTAAAATATTCAAAGGGTCTGCCAAATTTCAGAGAAATGGAATCGCTCCTCAGGGACCGCCGCAATGATGTAGGATTTCTGCTAAAGCTCCCAGAACAGCTATTGCCGTGGGCAACCATACATGGAGTATAGAAATTTCTTCAAAGACATTTGCTGTTAATACCTGGGTATTAGACAGACAGGAGAATGTCAGACCAGTGAAGAGTACCACACCATAAAGGTTTTTGACGGTTTATTTGGATGCTTCAATGTAATTTATATAATTCATGTTATAACATTCAAACTAGTAAAGTATAGACAGATTACACATTCTTCATATCATTAACATTCAAACTAGTTAACTATAGACAGATTACACATACTTCATATCATTAACATTCAAACTAGTTAAGTATAGACAGAGTTTCACATTCTTTATATCATTAACATTCAAACTAATTAAGTATAGACAGATTACACATTCTTCATATCATTAACATTCAAACTAGTTAACTATAGACAGATTACACAATCTTTATATCAAGTTGCTGCAGCTTCTGACTCAGGCATTTGATTTCATTTCTCTACAAGCAGATTTATGGACAGAGAGAGAGAGAGAGAGAGAGAGAGAGAGAGAGAGAGCAGGAAAGAAAAGCAGAAATGGTAAGACAGACAAAGGAAGGGTTAATGATAAGGTTTTCACCTGGTCTCATGAGTCTTATAAAGGATCTATGTGTATGTCAAATATCATTGTTTTTCATCTCCAAAATAACCCTACCTGCATCTGACAAGCCCACTCTGCTTGTCTGTAGACCCACAGGTCCTCCATATCACTATAATAGGAGCATGATGTTAATCATAGTATAAAGTTTCATGGAATAATGTTCACATGCTGGAAGCTCAACCTTTTGTTCTTCTGTTGCCGCTATCGCTACAGTCATTAAATAGTCATCTAGTCCCCAAAACACACAAACAGACCATCACATCTACTGATTTACAGATGCTCCACAGTAGAGTCCCCCAGTCACTTGCTATAATGTACACAAAAACAGACATAACTCTAAATGTTCTATAATGACAGCAAAACCATGGTAAAACAAACAAACAAACAAAAAACTGCTTGCATGCTG
Source organism: Chanos chanos (assembly GCF_902362185.1). Classification (NCBI taxonomy): domain Eukaryota; kingdom Metazoa; phylum Chordata; class Actinopteri; order Gonorynchiformes; family Chanidae; genus Chanos; species Chanos chanos. The sequence goes on along the minus strand of NC_044497.1, from coordinate 29,763,507 downwards.
GGCTTTCAGTCACTGTCAGAGAATGAGCTGTGACTCACAGCATTTAAATGACAAGGCTCGGAAATGATTTGTCTGGGATGTTTGTGTTTCAAGGCTAGGGATACCTAGGGAAAATTATCTTTGTTGACTATCATCTGCTGCTTTTCAGAAAGCTCCATTCAAAGTTCTGAGTTAAATGCAAATAGTGCAATGAATTGAACCAAAGATAACTTCATACTTTATGCAACTGCATTCATGGTCTTAACAATTAATTATTAATTAATTCAGCTCCTTAACCTCATTTCCAATTTTCCAAGGAGAGGCTAATATGCATTACAAAGTTTATTTCATCGTTCTTTTGAAACACTCTACAATAACTCACAGCGACAGTAGAATGACAGTTACAAAGCAATTTCAGTTCTAAGGCCAAGCATTAAAATGGGGAAATGTTTTAACTAGTGCTTTCACTTCAGAGAGTTTGATTTCAAGTGAAGTGTTGTACCGGTACTCCAATAGTTTCAGTTAATATTCTACCTCTAGGTGTGATAACATTAATATCACCTTGTCGGTATTCACTTTTTCACCCAGTTAAACCAAATAACACAAAATAGCCGGTCATGTGTTTGTCCTGAATGGAACATAGCATTAGCTAGAAGCAAGTGCTTGTCAGGACTTAATGTGGTATGTTTAACTTAAAGCATCTCTCACATATGAACGTGTTTACAAAAAGAGGGGCAGCAGTTTTTTGTCAAGAGTTGCAGCATTAGAAAGTCACATGCTGGGAACACGAGCAGATGCATCATTAAAGATCCGGGAAGGTCCAGGTTTTTGGTTTGTTGGTGTGAAGAGGAAGTGGAAGGTTCACTGGGAAGGCAAACTGAAAAGACCCAGGAGACATAAATGAGAGCTGACATGTTGTTCCTTCTAAGGACAACATCACTGACAACTGCACCAACCAGCCTAGCCAGGGGAATCAGGGTCATGTCTTAAAGGCTTTTTTAGAATCTTCTCAAAAGGACCATTCCAGCTGAACTCAGGGTCAGCCTCCTATTTTCCCAATGTTGTGAGACTGTGAGAGATCCTCAAGAAGAAAATGCAATAAAAGAGATACTAAGAGATTATATTTATAAGCATATTAATGTGACAATATATTTTTAAAATTTCGTAAATGCATTGGACATTCTATTATACCAAAGAAAAAGTAGGGTATTTCTTTTTTTCATTTGTTTGTTTGCTTTTTGAAGGTTCAAATGTACAGGATCTATATTCATGACCCACATAAAAATTCTTAGGCTTCAGAATTCAAATTGAAATGTGTTCAAAACACCAAGACCAAGAAAACAGAATTTCAAACTGAGATGGCCTTGCTGCAGTTCATAGTGTCCTGTGGGTGTCTTAAGATTCTATTTTCTATCACACCTGTGGAGAGGCATTTTGATACTTTAAATAGTTTGGTGAGGAAAAAAACAAAGAAAGCGCAATACATGGATGCAAAGATTTTCTCCTGTCACAGTGCTTTCTTTACTTGGACTGGGTCATGACAAATAGGAGAGAGTGAATTCCAAGGAGAGAGTGAATCTCTGAATTCCAATAGCGCCAGTCCTCCCAGTTTACCCGTGAAGTTCAAGCACGATATCTTTCCCTCTGTCACAATAGCCACAATGTGCCCTGGCCCTTTACTGGTATTTTGAGATATTTTGAGTTCTTTCTGTTCAACAACCTGTTTTCATGGCTTGATCTCAACTTGAATGAAGGACCAAGCCTACAGTGATAAATGAATTGATGAATGTGTGAGAGAGAGTGTGCAGGGACACTCAGTGTGTGCTGAGGCAAAAACTAACATAACTATGACAAAATTTTCTCTCAATTCATACCACTGGATCACTGACCACGGATTTTGTAAGGCTGACTTAGAATCACAGAGACAGACACACACATATTTTTACATTTTCCCTGTGGAAAACATATATAGAAAGCAAAATACAAGGGACTATGCAATACAGCTAATTCTTTCCAATATAACATCTTCTGCCTATTGTGGCAATATAGTGTGTACACTGACCATTTAGGACTTTTAAAAAAATTTGATCTGCCCTTTTAGGAAGAAAGATATTCTTCAATGTCCTCAGCTGACTCCCTTTTATTTGGTTAGATTATAAAGCATGAACATTAAGTTATAAGTTCTTTAAACAGTGCTCCATTTATGAAGATGATGTCAGGTTAAATATAGTTTACTGAAAGTATTTTAGACAATTACATATTACAGATATTATTAAAAATGTTGCTATTTCATGTTAGATAAAGCATTTGAATGCCCATAAAAATACAGTAAAATACTAACAGACTATGAGAAGAGAAAGAAAGAGTGGAAAAGGTGGATGGAGGCCAGTGTGCAGGCCAGAGAACAGAAGAGAGAGAGGAAGAAGCAAAGTAAACAAGAAAGAAGAAGAACAGAACCAACATAACCCAGTCCTACCACTGTTACATCCATCTTGATCACTCCATTACTACTATAAACAGAGATTACTCCTTTTAAGAGATCATTGTAATTTGACCAGTCAGTTGAGACTACAACGAGGCATTTGCCGTGCAAATGAATTTACACTCAACAAGTCCAAATAATACCAACCATATGCAACGTACAGGGCAACAAGTCCAAAAAGTGTTGTCTTCATATTCATATTCATATTACAATTCATATTCCCTCTTTCATCAGGTGTATGTGTTCAGGTGTGACAGGAGTCAGGGCCATGCAACCAAAATCTGACTGCAAATACAGTATATCAGTCTCAAAATTATATTAATTTTCTCAGTAGCCAGAACAAGTATACATACAGTTCACATTTCTTTAGCCTGTACTATACTCCGCCATTCCGTTCCTGCTGCTTTATTTTCATGTATAGAAATTCTTCTTCTCTTTGATACATTTGGAGGCTATGGTATTGCAGTATATTTTCAATTATGAACATTGTCCATGTGGGCAGTTGCTAAACAGAAGTGGTATGACCTTCAAACCAGCAAGTTATTGTGTATGTGCTCTCTCTCTCTCTCTCTCTCTCTCTGTCTAATTCCATCAAATCTGTACCTACCACTGGACACATCCATTTAAAAGGCATGTCAGGGTGGCCCTGATCCATTACCCTCATGTATTATTCATGAGGTAAAAATTGATTAGATTAATTTCAGAGGAGATTTCTGCAATGAATAGGCTTCTGAAGCTGGCTACAGAAAACTAAGTGAAAGATATACAACTGAACAGAAGAGCTGAGTGCTAAAAGAAAAAAAAAGATTAGTGTTTTAAGTATCAAAAGATGACTGGTAGACTAGTTACATAAAGTGAGTGTATCTTTTATGAGACTTGTAAAAAAAATGTACAGAAAATGGATCAGCTGAACCACTGAATTGAATTGGATTCTGTCTACCCAAGGAGGCTATTATGACTCCACTATACTTCTATTATAAACAACCTTATTAGAATTAGAACAAAAAATATGACACTAACAAGGCAGGCCTATTTGAAATAGCTTTGGTTCCTCTTTCATTCCCCCTGTAGATGATAATGCTTCTCGTTAACCAGTGACAGAGGACCCTCTAATCATTCTAATCTTTTATATGTATGGGCGAACTGCTGTTAGATTATGTTTAGCTGGCAGACACCTCCCACATGTCCAAAATGGCAGTAAAGTCAAATATACAGGAGTTCACTATTTTGCTTTTTCTCTTCTTCTTTCCCTTTCTTCTCCTAGAGGCATTTTTCCTCCAAAGCTTTTCAAGTAAATAATTGCTCAAGCTGAAAGGAAGCACTGAGTCAATTGTCTTGTTGCCATGAATGTCCACAGCAGCTCTCTCTAAGCAACAGGCTCAGGTTTAAGTCATTATCAGAACAGATTGTCAAACATGCTGGAAAGAGCTGGAAAGTGCCGGAAAGCTCCAGAGCTCTCGAGACACTGATAACAGTGATAGCCAAATTACAGAGGAGAACAGTACATTTAGGCCTAATGTGATTAATGAGAATGGGCTGTTCTTTGTATTGCAGTCTCAGGTGAATGTAAGCTTTAGCTTATATGTCTTCAGGGTTTATTAATAAAGTAACATTTGAGTTTATGACATTCTGTGAGATCATGTAAAGCCAATAATTATATTCTGGGAAATTCTGTCAGTCTAGAGTGCACCACTAAAACCTAACAAGAATGTCTCAGTGAGAAGGTTTCCATTCTTATATTGAAAAAGCTATTGCCCACCCTGATGTCTTCATTAAGAGTACACACTGTTAGTCTTATGTAAGTCACATTAGCTCACATTAGCTGTCAGGTACTTAGTTATCAAAGCAAGTTTGTTCCCTAGAGACTGAAAGAAATCTCAGAAACCTAGAGGAACAGATTCATAAATGAAGAAAGGCTTACTTAGCATCCAAAGTCAGGATGACCTGCTCTGAAAAAAACAAAACAAAACAAAACAAAGCAAAACAAAAACAATTCTTCAAAATGTGCAGAAAACTCATCTACATTTGTATCAGATTCCTAAATGTTTTATTATATTTTAAAGATTTACAAAGACCCTTGAAGAAAATTAAAAAAAAAAAAAAAAAACAGCATAAGATTGTTTGGCATAAAATTGGCATAGTCTTGCCAAAAGTACTTATTAACTGAAAGAAATGTTTTAAAGTAGAAAAATCAAAAGAAAAAAATAAATAAACAAGATTGGCTTTTGTTTCTCCAGGAGGTGAAGAATGAAGGGACAGTGGAGAATGACTGACCTGAACATTCCCTAGCAGTAGTAAATGGCTTTCTCTGCCCCCCACCCTTCCTTAGGTAAGACCATCATCCATGTCCTTCAACTTGACATGGACAGAAAGCTCCATAGACTGACACCTGTCAAAGAGCCAAAGATGGCTCTAACATACCAACAATATCTGGGGAAAATTTCCCAGGTATTCACCTTAAGAGTGCTGTCTTGTTCAGTCTCAAGCACAGCCGGGCTTGTAAGTGGCATGAATGAACTGCTGAAAGATTTGAATATTCTGGGACACTTTATTGTCTCATTTACTCACTCGCTCACTCAGTCACTCACACGGTTCCAGCATAGAGAAAGCCTAACCCTTTATCAACATGTCAAACCAGTCATAGTCTTACTCACTAACTCAGTCACTCACTCACTCAGTCACTCACTCACTCACTCATTCACTCACTCACTCACTCATTCCCTCACTCACTCACTCCCTCAGTCACTCACTCACTCACTCACTCACTCACTCACTCACTCACACAGTCACTCACTCACTCACTCACTCACTCACTCACTCCCTCAGTCACACGGCTCCGGCATAGAGACAGCCTAACCCTTTATCAACATCTCAAACCAGTCATAGCCTCACTCACTCACTCACTCACTCACTCACTCACTCAGTCACACAGCTCCAGTATAGAGACAGCCTAACCCTTTATCAACATCTCAAGCCAGTCATAGTCTCACTCACTCACTCACTCACTCACTCAGTCACACGGCTCCAGCATAGAGACAGCCTAACCCTTTATCAACATCCTAAACCAATGACAGTCTCACTCACTCACTCACTCACTCACTCACTCACTCACTCACTCACACAGCTCCAGCAGAGAGACAGCCTAACCCTGCACCAACATCTCCAATCAGCTACAGATTCACTCACTCACTCACTCACTTACAATTTCCTAGTTCTTTCACTGTGAAAATACATTTGAGTCTTGTAGTAGCCAAAATGAAAAGCTATAAAATTCCAGACTGTCAGTTTGGAGTTCCCATCTATGAATCAAAGGTCACATTATTTTAAGCAAAACAGCTTCAAAGTCCAAAAAGCATAAAATTTACTCTATGGTTCAGCTCTAGTGTTCCCAGGATCTTAAAAGATATATGTTAAACTTGAACTATTTTGAATATTTAATGGGAAAAGAGAAGGCAGAGAGAGAGAGAGAGAGAGAGAGAGAGAAATAATAGGTGATATTATCATAAAAGTGATATGATATTATTAAAAATCAAATTTGAAGAAACTATTGTATCATCTCACTTGTGAATGACACAGATAAGGATGAGACCAGAACAGAAGGTGCTGGAACCTTTCCTTTTTAATCAAAGCTAGTGATAGAATATGACGATAAGCAATTCATGTAATTACAATGTGTAAATGACAGGAAAAGAATAAAAATAGATAGAGAAGGATGGAGTGTGTAAGCAGTGGGGAAATAAGAGAGTCCTCAGGGTAAAAGAGAGAGAAAGAGACGAGAGAGTGAAAGAAAACATTGACACTTTGATTGTGGTTGGAGTCCCTAAGTGCATGTTAATTCTATTCTGACTGTCTCTGTCAAGCTCATTCACATGTACAGCACCACACTGTCCCCTCCATTCTCTCTCTCTGTCTGTGTCTGCTTCATTTGTATGTAAAACACCACATTGTACTCTCCATCACCCCCCACCCTCCCCTCCCTCCCTCTCTCTCTCTCTGCCTTTCTCTCTCTCTCTCTCTCTCTTTGTCTGTCCGTTCTCTTGTCTCGTTCCTTGTCCCCCTGAATGTCACTGTAGCCGTCATCCCACCAGGAGCAATTAGAGTCTGTTTCTCTCTCCTTTGACTTACTCAAACATTCAGCTCATGAGGTCAAACATACAGTCACACAAGCAAGGCCACACATTGAGATAAGTCACCCTTATTATGCTCTCTCTTATACTCACACACACACACACACACACACACAAACATACACACGCATGCATGCATGCACGCACACACACACACACACACACACACATATGCACACATACACATGCAAACACGCACACAAACACATATACTCATGCACGCTGGGTCAGTGTCACAGCGGTTGGATGTTTTGTTTATAATAGCGATAAAGATCATAGGAAGAAGTTTGTCTAATCAGGATATTTTGTAATATGTAACATTGATCTGTTATTTAGCAAAGATCGTATCAATGTCTTGGACTGTCAATTCCAATAAGATTTTATCTAGGATTCTGGGAAAGTTCCAGGAAGAGCAACATAAACCTGACTGGTGATTTCTCTCCAGTTCCCTGGATTGCTTTAGCATTCACACACCTCTCCAAGGACATTTTGTGCAAAACATGTCTACCTCTTCCTTTACTGAGGCACTATCAGGACAAATAAGAGAGCATTTCTGCAATAGCATTTGGCACCAGCATTATGAGAACCTAAACGGATGTCTTGGGACCGCTCAGTTGTTTACGTTTCAAAGGTCTTTGTTTCTTATCTAAACCAAGAGATCTGCAATGGTAAAACTCTCTTGAAATGGAAAAGATCATATCTGCCATAAAACTGTTTCCCCACCCATACGCAATTACTTCTCTCATTGCTCTCCCTGTGTCAGCTTTAGCTCTCTCTTTATACCCTCCACTTCTCCCTCAATCTCACCAATATATCTCCAGACCCTCTCTGCCCATCCTTCCCTCATCTCCCCACAGCTTTTACAGACTGAATGCCACCAAAAGCCTGTGCTCTTGGCCTCTTCTCAAGTCTAACGCTGAGGGAGGAGATGCTGAAACAGAAGAGAGAGAGAGAGAGAGAGAGAGAGAGACTTATGTTAGATGTTGAGTTCTTTCTTTACCCAGAAGAAGGCTAGACTGCAGCCCTGGAGAGGTGGCGGTCTTCGCCCCTGACGACTGTTGGTCACGTGTCTCTCAGGGGGGAGGTTTGAGTGACTGCTTCAGGACAAGCTGTCCTCGTAAAAAGACAGAACTGTATAGCCAAGCCCTAGATCTACCTTTATGCAGCTGTCAGTGTTAGAGTGTATCAAAGTGGCTTACCATGGCCAAAGTGACAGGTACATCTTTAGAGGATACTTACCTCATGGGAATAATGGGGAGAAGACCCCGTGCCCATGAGTCAAAAATTCTATCTCTGTCTCTGTCTCCTTCTCTCTGTCTCTGTCTCTTTCTCTCTACTTTCTGTTTCATAACTTCACTTAAAGTCACTAGGCTTTAAGAACCAGTGTTACAATGCCCAGCCCTATCTCAGCGGTATTTATGCCCATTTTCTCTTTGCTTCATTACTTTTGATTTCTTTTATACTGAGCTTTATGTAACTGATGCCTTTTTTACACGTTTGAATATTACGATAATGATCACCCTCAGTTTCACAGACTTTGTCATTTATTCATGACATTGCCGCCTTGCAAGGCTTGCTTGAGTGTAAAAAGGTCTATAACGGGAGAAATGTTTTCAAGTTGAAACAAACAAATGAACAAATCAAACCAGCCAACCAAACAAACAAATAAGGCTTGGTTTGGTTTTCCCAAGAAAAAAGCTTTAAAACTTAATCTGAGCTAAAGGTTAAATGGCTCTGTCTATCACCTATTCACAGTCTTCAAAGAGACATTATTCATACTCTTGGGCATGACGTGGAAAGCCCTGTGGACTGACACTTTTCTATTTTTGACAACTGTGACATCAACCAACTCCCATATATGGTTTGTACTGGATAAAAAAAAAATTGTCATACAAAAATGAATGCTATATGAATGTCATAAGGTTCAACTACTTTCACTGAGGACATTGATTTTTACCTGAGTGCTCTCTCATTTTCCTGCCCAGATTTGTTTGATAAGAGTAGTGTGTTTTGTAAAAATAATAAAATTAGTGGTAGTTGTATCAGGTCAGACTCATTTTAAATTGCACAGTCAAATAACAGCATGAGATTGTTGTTTTGCTTGAAGGGTAGTGTTTTAAGAGAGTGAGACATTTTGAAAAGAGCTCATTGTGGTGTGATGGTACAGTTTCTAACAGAATTCCTGTATGTAGCTTAGCCGTGGAGCTTTTTGACAGAATTTTGACAGATTATTTCCTTCAATGCTCTGATATCCAGAAATGCCTAAGGGAAAACTCTGTCCATTTACACCGCTGTAACATAAGGGATGGCGAAAGGCTAGACAAGAGCATACAACTGCTCTGAACTGGACAAACAGAAGAGAAGGAACATAAAAGGATGGCCATCAAAAAGCCCTCCGGAGGGACCCTTAGGGCCTTCAGACCTTCTGGGGAGAGAGAGAGAGAGAGACAGAGAGAGAGAGAGAGAGAAAGAGAGAGAAGTGAGGGCTAAATGACACACAGACACACAGACTGGGTGAAAGAGTGAAGATAAAGAAAAGCAGACCCAGTAGAAAGGAAACGGTGGAGAGACGCCAATTGTCCAGTGGACTGCCACTGAAGTCGAGTAATGCTACGGAAAAACTGGTTAAAAGGGCCACAGAAAGCCTGGCATATCTCATCGTAGCTGCATGACCTCTGGAATGGGCTTCTCATTTTCTCCACTGATACATTTGTCCATTGCTAGAACTAGATGTTTCTGTGGATTGAACCACTTACATTTACTGTCCAGATCTCTAGAGCTGCTCTATTTGGACTGAAGTCTACTGTTCACGGCTGTATGACTGCTCTATTTGGATTGAACATTACTGTTCTGGTCAGTATGACTGCTCTATTTGGACTGAACATTGCTGTTCAGGTCTCTATGACTGCACTGTGTGGTCTTCTGTTCATTCTGTCTCTAAGCAGTAGCCTACTGAATGAAAGACCTTTTTTTTTCAAATTTCTGCGTACCTGTTGACATTTTCTCAGTTGGAGAACTGGCTTTTGGATTTCATTTGATAGACTGCCAAGATGTCAATAGCTTAAAAAGAAAAAAGAAAAAGAAACATGATAAATAAGGCAAAGAATTTCCATTGTGAGAGACTCCATCATTTTTGAATGATGCTCTTTTCAAACAGAATCACATTTTATGACCCCACATTTCAAGAGATTATAGAAAACATACAATTATTATATATTATATATTTAATAGAGGTAAAGTATGATCCTGTCAAAAGGAATGTCTGAAATGCAGGAAATCTCATACAGACCTTTGTGTGATCTATATATATGATGTTTGAAGCAGAATGCAAAAATGGCAGTGCAAAAAACATACAAGAACACTCATACATGAATATAATAAGGAGAATTACTTCCTTGGATTTAGCCAAACAGGAAAAAAAGGATGAAATAATATTAAAGAAAAACCTCTCAGTTTTAATTCATTCAAATCCTTTTGGCATGGAGATATTTCTATAAGGGGTGTGTGTGTGTGTGTGTGTGTCTGTTTGTCTGTCTTTGTGTGGGTGGTCTTTCTCTGCGTCTGTGTGTGTGTGTGTGTGTGTGTGTGCACATACATGTGTATTTATAGAATTATGCGGTAGCATACACAAACCTACATACAGTAGATGTTCAGATAGATACAACCATTCTGCAGGAATATGCACATGATGAACTACATAAGGAAGGCTACTATATCCTCTAAAAAATTTATTGTGGCAGAACATGTTCTGTGTGCTTCCAGTAAAAACATTTTTCCTGACATTACATAAAAAAAAAACATGCAGCTCTTAATAATAAATTGTAAGGCTGTTATCAGGTTAATAGCCCTGTAAAATGTACCAGAGGAAACTTTAAGAAGCAAGAGCCTGGTCAGCACAGCACAACTCAGATAATATAAATGGGAAGCAAGTTCCCTCCTCACCACTGTGCACTCAGCTGTAACTCAGAGTAATTTATCATCTAACAATCCAATGGAAGCCTTATTCGGTGAGATGAGGTATGCGAGTCTGAGTGTTTGTGAGAAAGCCATAATGTGTTTATGTGTGTGTGTGTGTGCACGCGCGTGGGTGTGTGCGTGTGCGTGTTAGTGTGTGTGTGGGTGTGCGTGTGCATGTGCGTGTGCGTGCGTGCATGCCTGTATATGTGTGTGTGTGTGTGTGTGTGTGTGTGTTGTCAGTGTGCTCATGTAAGCATGTGTGTTCATCATTTCATCGTGCATATTCATCATTTCTTATTTGCGCTGAAAACAGACAATGGTAAAAGAACCTAGTCAACTTGTACTCTGTGTCTCTGTGTTCCATCAGATCAGTTGGATACTATACAGATGGGTGAGATGCCAAGAACACTCACAGCCAACTCATAACTCAGCTCAGCACAGAGAATAATAACTGTCAGACTACCACAGTGTTATGACATTCATGCAGAAGATGTTCAATAGAGAGAATTTTTAATATCCATAAACAGTCCATTACAAAAGATATGTCCCTCATGGCTTACCAAAAAGAAATGTCATTTCAGGTCCACACAAGGCCATATTCAGTCATTGCATTTTCCAGGGACAAAGGGTGACTGATACGCAGGTTAAAAAAAACGCAGGTTAATGACCATGCGTAGTGACTTAGCCATTTAACTGTGATCATTTGTAGTTATTCAGCCATTTAACTGTGATCATTTGTGGTGACTTAGCCATTTAACTGTGATCATTCATAGTGACGTAGCCATTTAACTATTCATCCATTGATTGCTGCTGTGCATTGCACACTTCCTTAATATAAATAATCAAAATACAGGCCAAGTATTTACCATGTACACCTTCAACTTGAAACTCTAACAGAAGAGCTTGGCTGGAGAGTTCCGGAGCGCTGAATATTCAAGAACACAGTAATATTGATAATGATAATAAAAAATGTTTTATGAATATGCTCTGTGAAATTAAAATCCAGTTGTCTGGAGTATAACATCTCTCTCTGTATTGAGCCTAACATCAAGCAGCTGATAACTGAAGATTCAGAGGAGTGGGCTAACTCATGTGGTTATGGAATACACACCCCAGAGGGTGTGAAATCGCTCTTAATCTCCTCTGTGCAGATATTTCATGGTCAAATAAGCTCTAGTGGTCTCTGTTTGCATAACAATACTAAACCCTGTGTATCCACGATGCAAATGACTGTAATTAGTTTGTTTTGGCAACCGCACACTTGCTAGCAGGGATTGCTTTCTAAACTCTACACACTTTTCCATAATCATATTTTGAGGAAAAACTGAATCATTTAAAGGAGAGTCATTGTTGTAAGTCTGGAAAGAGAATTGAATTGACCTTACAATCTCATTAATGTCCAACTTTTGGTTGTGCCTTTGTGAGGGAAATAATTTAACCATAAAAAAAAAGAAAAAGCAGGAAACGACTAAAAAAAAAGAAAAAAAAATATGACTCATAATAGCCTATGTTTTGTTCCTGCGGTGTTTCAGAAGTGGACCTCATTAAAAACATCACGATGCACAAAAGCGCTAATAGTGAGCACCGCGGAAGGCAGAGGGGAGGCGAGGTTCAGCATCCAATCAAGGAAAAGTCTGCTTCCGTTTGTCTCTGCAAGCAGATATTGCCTTTACAGATATTTTGCATTTCCTCAGTCACTCTTTCAAGAAATTCAGATGTTTGAGAAGTTTTTTTCTTATGAAACTCCAAGATGCCCTCTTGTTACGCTTGAAGGACACAGCTATCGACACAAATCACTCCCACTAGATAATGCAATTAAAGGCACTGGATAGGGAAAATTTAGATCCAATCAATATGCAAATCAGTCATTTGCTTATGTGTTGGACGGGTGTGGGTGGTGGGGGCTGGTGAGTAGTTGGGGGAGCTTCGAAGAATGACAGCAAAATGATTTTCTGAGTGACAGAATTTTAAAGATGAATAACAAAAAAAAAAATGTCCAAAGATTAGAGATTAGAAATATCAATTGAATATCAGTCTCTCACTTTCCATTTAACTGTGTCATAATTCACGCTTCAGTGCTGGGAACACACACAGTCATTGTGTCACAGTCTGGCTCTGAAGAAAACAAGCAGTGTTAAACATGGAGTCATTCCAAACCATTTTAACATCCATAGCAACATGCAAGTCAAACAGGAATAATAATCAAAGCTAAATCAACTTTGACAACTGTCTCTATTTGCCACCATTTATGCTTTTCACTGAATATTTTTGTAAATGAAATGAGTGGCAGACTGAGGAAATCATTAGGGGAAAAAATGTTAGCAGCTGATAAAATGATAAACTGAACAGCACCAAGGTCTTTCTCAGTTCGCTGAATGTGTTAGCATACTTTGACAGTCCCAGCAGAGATACATGCTTTCTAACTTTACTGGATGAACTCCTGAGTGTATTTCAGTGACACTTTTGTGAGCACCAGAAAGGACTTAAGAAAATGCATGAGTATTAAAAGACTTCAGAGATTCTGCAAATGTAGTGAATATAAACAGCCATGCACAATCAACCAGTTCACTAGTACTGAATCAAAAACTACCCAGACAGTGAAAAGTTCCTCTTAGTTCCAAGAATGAGGGAAAATGCTGAGAGATTGGGAGAGAGAGAGAGAGAGAGAGAGAGAGAGAGAGAGAGGCAGAAAGACTGCTCATCTCTATTAGGAGCCCAGAGGAGCCTGGGTTTCTGTGATGGGAGTGACTGAGTGCATTCCTGTGATGTACACTGCTGTGCTCTCAGATGAGGATGACAGAAGACCTCCAGAGTGCTCCTAAAAATCACAGAGAGGACAGATACACACTTTAATTAAACAGGGCTTTCAAGCTGTTCTGTACAGCAGGGAAGCAACAGAGGAGGGGGGAGGGGTTATTGGGTCCTGAACATCACATAAAAATTGCATCTTTGACATTTTTCAGGTGGTCTCCAGCTGTTTTATTATGTTGTTTCCCGACATTTACTTAAGAAAAGTGTCTTCTTACATGAGAGGATAACCACAGCAAGAGCATAACTGCCTTCTGATTTTAACAGCACTTTCCCTGAGATTCACTTTTAAAGGGGATGATCATTTGAAAGATTTTGAAGGATTTGTTGTATTGTCAGATGAGGATATTTTTGAAGTTTTTTAAATAGCATTGTACTGTGGTGTGTAACATAAATATGATATTTTGGGATCATGGTAGTCATTCCATATTTTCATATGAATAGCTGAGAGCTGGGTGAAAACAACCAGAGACAGACAGGAGACAAGACGCAGGTAAAAAGGGTGTATTCAGCCACTAATTAAACACCACTATGGAAACTTGCAGTAATACAGTAATACTGCCATCTTATTCAATTTCTAACCCAATATTTGCACTTTATCTCTCTCTCTCTCTCTCCATCTCTCTATCTATCTATCTATTTATCTGTCTATCTATCCATCTCTATCTGTGTCCTACAAAGAAGACATCCTTTTACAGTCATGAATGAGACTCAATATTTGAACAAATGGAAAATGTAACCATTAAACATTACCCAGAAACACACCGTCAAAGCAGTCACCAGAGCCACTCTGCAGGCAGAGAATAGTTCGTGACATTTGAGGGCATATTATCACTCAGGCTGACTGGTGAACAGTAATGGACAAAATTGTGACTCATGGCTCTCATTTTGATTCATTCCAGATGTCTGCATTTCTAAAAAAAAAAAAAAGGAAAAAAAGAAAAAAAGTGCAAGAGGCGAAAATTCCACTTTGCGGTTTTCCTGAATGCATATATTTGATAAGATCCATCATGGTGTTGAACAGGTTAGGCCATTAACTAGTGAATCAGTCAAAGGCACCTGCTCAGACAAAGCAGAATGTCTTCCCATTACAGAGAACAGATTTATCCTGTGTCCGGCCCCAGTGAGCAAAATCAATACACACTCATTAGTGATGAAGTAAGAGAAATAAGAGAGTGTACTGACTACTGCTTCTGTGTCCCTGTGGGTAATATATAAAAAAAACAGCATGCAGCAAGTGTATGAAATGTACATTTTAAAGTCCATTTTGTTACACTTAGCAAAAAAAATCAGCATCCAAAACAAGCCTAAGAGCATCCATACTTGGTCGATCCTTAACTGAGTGATCTTTTGTTCTACCATGTGTGTGTGTGTGTGTGTGTGTGTGTGTGTGTGTATTTGTCTGTATGGGTGCGTGCGTGGGTGCAGGTGTGTGTCTATATGGCTATTTCACCACAGAATATCTTCGTTTGCACGACAAAAAAAGCCACAAAAGTGCACAGATCACAAATATTGCCAGAGTCTGATGGGTATAAAAAGGTTCCATTATCGATTCCAGAATGACAGGCTGGCAGGAACAATTAATAACACCTATTCCCCTTCATTTTGACTTTATTACTTTTCAGTCAGTAACCAGGCAACAGGTTTGCACGGGTGAAAATGGCACATTTTTGGCAGATACAGCTCATTGTCTTAACTGCAAATAAAAACGAGCATCTATTGCATGGAAGCAATCTGAAAGCAATTTAATGAGAAGAAAAAGCTAGCAGACTCTTTTTTGTTTACTGTTCATTAACGGTCATAATGAGCTAATGAAAATGAAAAAAAAATGTTAAGAATTAATTTTATAAAATGTGGAAATATTGTGATAAAATCAGACTTTGGTAGCATTACTGCATCCTCCCTCATAAACACGCTCACAAAATATACTATGAATGAGGAACCATTCAGTAGTATAACAGGAACAGGCCTTTCCAACAAATGAGAGACATCGATAATGCTTTCATACAGAGGTGAAGAAAACGATGACTATAAAAACATCTTGAATGCTGTTGCAAAAAAAAAAAAAAAAAGTTAACACCCCCTCAAAATGCCACAATAGAACAATCAAGAAGGTCGCCCACCACACATTCCTAACAAATCGAATCGGGCGAGCAAGAGGCGGCAAAAGAACTTCAATTTATTTCCCAGAGGGACTGAAACAGCATCAACCAGTAGCTATTAATGTGCAGTCGCAACAGCCATACTTTCTCTCCCTCGTTCCCTCCTTTCCTCTTCTTCACAGGGCTGTGCGTTCTGCATTTCATAACAGACCCTTGCAACGCGTCGTTCCCTGCCTGTAAACTAGCTGTTGTCCCGCAGCTCAATGTCGATTGTATTGCAGCATTCATTGGTAAAGCGTAGGACCTCAGCCAGCTCCATTTCCCTCTTGTTAGCATCCTCTGCATGTACGCAATTGTATCAGGCAAAACAGTAACTCAATTTTAGGCAGTGTGCCAGCAGACTCAATTCTTTTTGTCCTTTTGTGCCACTGAGAGTTCTGATGTGGGTGCAATATGGCTGCAGTTGTATTGCAGGGACATACAGAGAAGCGTAGGATATTGGAAGAACTAACGTAACTTTGAAAGACAGTTGATTTATGATTTCTCCATGAATCTTATTCTAAGCCTGGCTTATATATTCCTACCTCAAGTGCAAAAAGAGCTATTAACAGAGGAATACAGGAAAAATGTATGTATATATGAGATTTCAGTATCTTTTCTAAATAATGTCCCCTAGAGTCCTCGAGAGCAACAAATTAGACTTATGCAGACTGCCAGTTCTCTAATCATGCAAAATTCTCTAATCACGTGAAAAAAAAAGATTTTTTTTAATCTTTTGATTCATAATCAGGTCAATCTGGCTGAGGAGGAACCTACATATTCAAGTGGTTATACAAAAAAGGGGACACACACACACACTGAGCCTACTTACAATGTTAACACAATATATTACAAATAATTTGTTATAGCAAAACTTTGAAGCTGTTAGCTTCAACAGCTCAGCTGTGACAGACAAATTTGGATAAATACAATGAAATTTGATAATGTTTAGAAGTATACACTGTGATTTAAACTAATATGAAGATAACACAGATAAAGCAAGACACAAAATAAAATCAATAAATGTAAACTTGAAGAGTTCCCTTGATCTGGTAAGCACAAGATCATCAAGTGAACCACAGAGCACACTAGTAAAGATAAGAAAATAAAAGGAGAAGAAACAGTTGAAACTCTTCTCTCCTCAGAGTAACAGTTTGAACTGCCAAGTGAATTTTTTAAAACTAGATTTGGAATGTGCAGTTATCAGATGAGCCCAGTTATACACCGTATACTAATGTTGTACTTATGCTCCAGGTGATGAAGGTTGTATCCTGGTCTTCCTCTGGCTAAGGGAAAAGTTGCATTTATGCTACAACTCTGAAAGCAATATGACGGAGGCCAGCAACAAGGATCTGGGCAGGGTGCAAGGTCCTTCTAGATCTTACATGGTTGAGGTCTTAGAAATTATTTTCCATAGCCTAGCAAAGGTAAGTGTTTACCGTAGCATCTGTTCCAGAGATCCACTGGGGACCAAACACAGTTGAAAATGTAGTACATGCTGAGGTCTTCTCTGGGTTTGGTAGTTATCTGTAAAAGATGTGCACGCCAATATGTCAAATAAAGTCATACAGCAAAAATTTCAGTGCATCTGAATATGCAAATGATGCTGTAACAAAACATAATGTCTTATGAAACATTTAGTTTATACAGTTAATTGGTGATCAAAATTTGCATCATTTAATGATACTGAGCACCAATTCCTTTTCTAGAAAAAATGTCCTTTTCAAAGAAGTATATTTTTGGTGTCCTAGAGCTCTAAAAATAGGAATGTTTTCACTTTCAAGATAATTATCAAGATAGGTTTCAAAAATGCAGAATGTCCTGATTTAATTATAACATTAAGACATTAATTAGGAGAAGGTTTTCAATAATGGTGGATAAATTGTGTTGAATTATATAATCATTAAAAGTCTTCAATGCTTTTATCATATGCAATTTTATCTTATGCCTTTTTTCAGAGAAATGTACATTTGTGAAATTTACAATGTGTAGTTAAATCTGAGAATTTGTATGATTAATGAGTGTGCTGTCAGTGCTTTCTTTCCCTGGGATCCTGGAAGCCAGTTTTGTCTGGTCTGGCCCTTCCCAGCAGTCTTGGGAGTTAGACCTGTCTCAATCTGTCAGTAAGCCGTGTTGGAAGAGCATCATTCACCCGCTTTAAGCCTGCTCTGGTTTCTGGTCTTCTGGGATTCAGGAGGGCATCTTGAGAGCCACCTTTCACCATGAAGACAGCCACAACATATGGCTCCTTCTCGGTGTTTGTCATCATCTCCAGCAACACATTCGCAGGAGAACACTTCACTTCAAACGAGGATTTTAACCCTGAAGGAGACTGCCAAAACGGAAGAAAGCACTGACTGAAGTCTTAAGAACATTTCCACTGTTACTGACATTATCTCTTCATCACAGAATTGATGGGTTGCATAACACTGGAAATCCACTCAGTTGTGTCCCTCTTCTCCTGAGGTCACTCTAAGCAATGAGTACTTGGTCCTCATTCTGATGATGGATACGGTCTTAAGTTGGAGGAACATATACAGTCTGGCATTCTTTTAATCAGGGACTCTTCAATTTGCAGTGGCAATGTTGTATCATAGTCATGGTCACGGAAAGTTGTTTTTTTTTAATATGTTTCTCTCTATTGCCAAGATTCTTGATGTTTTTTATCTGGAACAGATATAGAGATACAGTATGTTAACATGGTGGTCATTCATATTGGCACTCTGAGATTACACCAGTCAAGCTTAAAAAGAAGTCATTGGTTATGTCTAGGTCTCCTCTGGTCCTTGACAGAGGATGTGAGGCTTTTAACTGATTTTATCTTTTCTTGTCTTTTCCTGTCTTTCTTCAGGATGTGCTCAATAACTTGGTTTTATTCATAATTTTAGTTCCATTACGGTTAGACTCTATTGTTGCTGTTAAACTCATCTGGCTATGGTCTGACCTAATTTGTCCTTCAAGATGTTCCAGTTATTCAGTTAAAACCCTGAAGTTTTTTTTTTAAATCAGCCAATTGAAATTGGAATATCCTAGAGAATAAAATAGATATCCTTGCAGCCTGTGTTTAATGTACAAAACTTAACTCGTTGGAAAGGTCTGGCTTGTATCATTCAGTATCAAATCTTTTCAGTATCAAGTCATTTCAGACAAAAGCATCCACCAACTGATTAAATATTAAGGTATATTAAGAGGTGCTGAGCCTGTATTAGCTGGGTTGCAAACTGCCTTTTCTTCAAAAGACTCCAGAAAAGATGGCTTTATGCAAATGTCTCTCTGGAAAATTCCAGTCTTATCTGAAACTGTTCAACAGTGACCAGTGACCTCAGAAATGCTAATGCTGGTAGTTCCTCAGAGGTTATACCTTAATATGACTTTTGTGCAGTGGTTTTACATTGGATTACCTGTGGGTTAGCTGTCACTGCTCTAGATTGTTTTATTATTATTATAATTATTTTTATTCTCATCTGTTGGAAACACCATTTTGTTTCTACGCTGGTTTCACATTTTGTTCTGAGCACAAATTAGGAGTGGGGTGCCTCAAGGGTCAGATCTAAGGTCACATTCATCCAATGGAAAATACGTTTTACAGTTGAATAAAAATGAAACAGGAATTCTCATCTGGGTGACAAGCAAAAATCTGAGCATATTTATTCTAACTGGGCCCATTAATCTCTAATGTCACACTGACCACCTGAAAGCTTGCAATTATTTTGAGTACATGAGTACAAACAGGAAGGTTTACACAGTCATGTTAAGACTGTGAGAAATATTGCTAATATTAGGTAATACAGATTGACCTTTTACCAAAAAAGCAAAAGAAGGCGTATTTCTTGCCTTACTGCACTGATTGCCCATTTCAGACTGCATCGATTTTAAGGCTTTATTCATTACATTTCAGTAAGACACGGGTCATTCCTGACTTATATAACAGAACATCTAACACTAATAGAGATCTCAGAGCAGCCTATAAAGATGTCTTGACTGTTTCAGCATTTAGACTTAGGCCAAAATTATATCTAACATTCTCAGTTAGGGGCTCCAAACTCTGGAACAGTCTCTCCAACAATATAAGAGCTGCCAAGTCTGTATCTTTTTTCAGAAATCCGGAAATTTCTTGGAAGTTTATGTTCATATTCGATTTTAATGACCTTTTTAATCCTATGATTGTGTCTAACCTGATTTACTTTTATTGCTTTGCCTGTGTGTTGCTTCACTCAACAAGTAATATGAGGCAAAGAACCAATACTAAGCTGTTGGTTTTCGTCAAGAAAATCATTAATTTTAAGAACTGCTAGTTGAATATTATCGCAAATTTCGAATTCCTTACACCAACTGCAACATATCACATATAGGCTAAAACGTAACACTCTTTTTGCACATAAATATAGTTCTATCTATACAAATAACACAAATTCCCTGTTATTTTTTAGCAGGACTACATTGTTTTTCAATTGTCAACAGGAACACACATGACCAGTGGAAGTCGGAAGATTCCCATAGGGAAATGGTGGCAAAAATGAAGCTCAAGGAGGAATAAAAAAAATGATGGTCAGAGAGTGATGGGAAGTAGTATTAAATGAAAAGTTAACAAATGGGATTTTTGGACACAAACATAAAGCTTACACATAAATGAGATATGATCAGTGAGAAGAACATCAAAGAGACTGGTACAAGTGGTCAGAACCAAGAGGCTTAAACTGAGACCCAACAGATGACATTTAGATCTTAATACTGTCACAAACATCACTGAATTTTAACTCGGCAGTCATACAGCACAATGATTGCTTAACACGTCCTTGAAAGCGACTGTCTCTTTTCCATTTGAACTGATCCACACATCAAACTAACAATTGTAGGTCCTGGAAATGCTCCCAGAACGTTTGTGATGTGTGTTGAACAGGTGGACATTTTAAAAGTCAAAGCTATCCTGCTGTTGTGACATATTCAGAAAGCTGTGATATTAGCAGGATATTTTATAAGTAAAACAATACTAGTTATTGTTTCCATACCTTTCATAACATTTGGCAATAGTTTCTTTTTTTTTTCTGACATTTTAGGTCTTTGCAAGCTTCTCCCTTAGCTGGGTACACACTGACTGATAAATGCCAGAGCAGCGCTTTAGCCATGGAGAGCAGAGATGAAAGCTCTTTACTTTCGTTCAACTGCACCGACTGTACAACTCAACGGGGGAGCAGGGCACAAAAGGGCTTCAACCATCAGGGTCACACTGTGTGTAGCACTGACTCAGATACGGCTGCAGCAATCTGTGCCTGGCAGGGCGGTTCAGTTACATTTAGTTTATATCACAATAAATAAACTGTACTATTTCATCAAGTTCTTAACTTATTTTGTCATTACAGATTGCAGGGGGTTTATGAAAGGTTCTTTTGAAAATACCTATTGCATTTATCTGAATTCTAGTTTAGCCACACACATACACACACACATACACACACACACACACACACACACACACAAATAGGCGCATGCGCACGCATACACTCACACTGACAGGACCCTTGAATAAATGGTCTCATAGGAGCTCGAAAGTTTCTATCCTTATTTAAACATTTTGCGAAACATTAAACATTAGAAACTCAACCCTGACCGCTCTGGCACACCTCTGCTATGATCTGTGGTTGGCGCTATTAACGGCTGAGCAGACAGCTGAGTACCTATGGTTAAGCATATGTATTTGTGCATGCTCATACATGCACAATCATAGTTCATTTATTTATTTATTGTTATTCCATATATATGTGTGCTCATATCCCTGGAATATGTTTCTTTGCATTTTGTTAAAATGCGTATTCCCGTATTCTCGTGGCTGTGTCCACATTTACATGAATGTGTGGACACGTGGATGTCATGCTTTGAGTTCTCACATCAGGATGCCATAACCAATCCATTTCCTGCCCTGCTCTTCTCAGTGAGTGTCATTTATTATGCTGATGGAAAGATAGACACACTCGTTTACTTGTCCAGGGCTCTTCATTCTCACCCAGCTGCATTCACAACACCTGATGCAAATCAACACGCACTTCATTCCTGCTGGACTGTTCCGGAGATGAAGATGAGCGGGGGGACACATTACAGTCACACAGGGTGAAAATATCCTCCTAATTTGATCACCCCCCCCCCCCCCCCCCCCCCCCCCCACATCCCATTCCCCTATGTTGAGCTTGGATGATTTGGAAAGAGATAAAAATAACTACTTGCAACTTATCTTGGAAAAAATTAGACTCCCAGAGCCAAACTGAGGACTGTCATTGCTAACAAGATATTCTGGTTAATATTACTAGTCTGGTCTTAGGAAATGTCATGCTCTGTTGTGTTTACATACTGAAATGAAACATTTACAGATTCATGAAAACATTCGTAAATCTTGTCTGAATAATTAATGGGAGAGCATAAAGACGTTGCCACAGTTTGATATGTGGTCAGGTTTACACTGAAAATGTTTACTGCAAGCATAAGCATCTGGATGAGATCAATGAACCAAAAAAAAAAACCCCTGTAAAAATGCCAAAGATAGAAAGATAAATAAAACCCAGGTGCTGCAGAACAAAACAAATATATCAAACTGGGGGAAAAAAAACCCCAAACACCAACACCAACACCACCATGAAAATAAGTTATCCACTGTTCAGTGTTGCTGCTATGGAAACAAAGAGTTCCCTCTCAACATCAGGCCATCACTACGCTCATCTCCCATGTCTGGGACAGGCGGCAAGACTGGAAAGCAACGACTGCTCTTTCTGTCTGCTCCCGTCTGGCTGGCTAGATTCACACGTACTCCTTTAATGTGGAACTAAAGCATATAAATAAGCTCTTCTGTGACGCAGAGGAGGTGAACAAGGTCTGATTGAAGCTGAACCAGAAGGATCCAAAATGCAATACTGTCATGTCAGTGAAGGAAATAAGATATAAGCCATGCTTAATGATATCTAGGCCACACAGAGATGCCATCAATCAGTAAAACAGACATGTTCCAGTAGTGAAATGGAGCCGGAAGAGCATGCAGAGAGCGTTTTTTTTTTGGGGGGGGGGGGGGGGGCGCACAGGGGATGCATGTAGAATATAGGTGACATGGATCATTCGGAGACAAGGATGAAGAAAAGAAGAGTCAAGTGATCATAGATGAGTTAAAGACCTTACTGAGTTCTCTGTCACTTTGTTGTTCTCTCTCTCTCTGCCGCTCTCTCCGCCACTCTCTCTCTCTCTCCCCCCTGATGAGAAGGTGTGGGGGTGTGTTTATCAACTGTCTTTAGCTAGGGTTTTTGGGCCTTAATCCCTTAGATCTCAACTCTATTATCACAGGATAAGACAGAGGCCGATTCATCTCTGTTCTCCCAGTAGGGGCTGATTATTAAATCATTTTAAAAATCCAATGGCACTAAAGCACTTTAATTATCTTCAGAGTGTGAGTGTGCTCATCAAGGTTCAGTCCTCAGGAAAAAAAATAAAGCGATCTCTGTGTTCCCCTCGTATTTATCACTACACTCAAAACTCAGTGACTGCTAGCAATTCACTGAAGAATACACCAAGCTTTAACTGAAAATAATGCACAGCCATAGAAGTAAAGTAATAGAGTAGCCAATATCCACTCAGACCTTTTGGGAAAAGAGATTTCCCAAATGCACAAGACTGTTACCACACTTTAGATGAGCTCTTAAATATAAAATTAAAATTACAAACAGTATGACGAGGAGTGGAATCCTTGTGGGAAACAGAGAAAATTAATTGGGGAATTAAAAAAAAAATGAACATATTGGGCTGTGTCCTAATCATTCAGCCAACTGGTTCTCCATGTTTCCTGGTGGCATTTTCCGATTTCATTGCTTGGGCATAAGACATAGTTTCCCTATGGTCGCTTCTGATTGCATTGCTTGGCCATAAGACGTGCATGTGTGTGTGTGTGTACTTGACTGTTAGCGCGGGGCGATATCATATCTGTAGGGATGCCAGCCATTGAGTTGGCAACAGATGGCTCAAGAAGTTTTGCCAAAAGCCAGAACAGGCACACATACTGAACACACAAAACGTGGTGCTTACAGTAAATGGTGAACCTTCACTGTACAGGTTGAATGTCTGTACTACAATTTCAAGGTCCAGGCACTATGTTTTTACTGGGTAAAAAAAGTTATTTTGTATTTGCTCCTGTTCAGGGCAATTTATTTATTTATTTATTTTTTTTATCTATCTATTTATTTATTTTTTTTCAGGAGCAATATTTAGTTTTTGGTAAAGCAATGTTTAATTTTGGACATATTTTTTCATAAACTTTGTTTCCCAAATTTGCTTGATTTAAAGAAATTTCTCAATGGGGTCAAAAAGCAGCAGACCTTTGGATCTAGGGGTAACTCATATTCATTGAGGCATTTAAGTCAGAATCTGTACCGCAGGGCAGAAACAATTAAAGGAATAACTACTACCATACAGTTTAAAGTGAGCTGATTTGTACTTGAAGACAGATGTATATTCTGTACTTGAGGACAGATGTATGTTCTGATGTACACAGCTACATATCCAAAACCTATTCCATATTATATAAATTTCTGTAATTAGGTTAATGATAAAACAGCACTGTGCTTATTTACAGTTATGCAAATCTTTGTATATTCACTGTTTTGAGTGACTCCCACTACTTCCCTCAATAAAAGTGGAAAATAGAGTCAGTAGGCATACATAATTGGTGTAGTGATGGACTCATGGGAGAAGGCAGGGTGTCGGTTGCCCTCTTAATGAGGTGCCTTGGATAAATAAACAAGGGTCTGGAAACAGTGTGCAAACAGTCGACAACCCTGTACACATCTGGCCTCACTGACGCGACGGCCACTGTGTTGAGGACTGCAGATACATGATTAAAGCAATTTTCTCTCTTTAGCTGTAACGAGGGAGAGGTGCTGAACTCTCGATAAACTTCATAAAACAGCAATTACGCTTATTTGTGAGTGTGTAAAACAAGTCATTTTGTTACTACTTGGTCAAGGAAGATAGGAATGGAGAATAAAGCTGTTTTAAACCGTATATCTCTTTGCTATTAAATGTTGTTGAAGCACGGCTGCAATGTATTTTTATTAAACTGAAGTTATACAGTCTTCCCTACTTTGTAAGTAACTGCTTCACCTGGGCCATTACAGTCTTTCTCCTGTATAGTAGGAAACTCTACCCTCTGCCAGATGACATCAACCACCCACACACACACACACACTCACACTCACACAGTTATCTTTACAGTGTCAGTCACGCTGTCATGTCTAGACCAACTGTCCAAGTTCAAGAGCAGTTAAACTGGATGAAGTTTTTAGAACGATGTTAACTCTAAAAGCCAATTGTCTTCTCTAATCCTCACCAACCATTCCAAATGAATCATGGAAGGATTTGGTGCGCAGTTAAGATAATATTAGATTAGAATTCAGACCATAACTAACATGGATTCTGATATTTAATACATTGTTTGTTATCAAAGGTTTAAATTTAAACCAATAAATAATTTAAAAATTGTCCAGACTGAAAATAAGCCTATTGATCAGCAGTAATCCTTAATCTTCTTTAGTCTGATTGAGAAAATGACAGTTGGCTGTCCAGTGGAGCTTAGTAAAATCATTGAATAAATCTCTGCAGCTAGCTTGAGGTCCTTGTATTTATATCCGACCAAAAAGTATGTTTCAACTCAAAGCCCAAAGTCTTTGTGGTAAAAAATCCAAAGCCCACAGTTTGTTTCTTACAGGGACACTGCGGTTTCTATGTTTACCCAAACTCCTATGTTTCAGACAAACACTATGATGAATCTATTTGCCCCACAGAGTGTGTTTTATCTTAACTCCTCTGTCTTCAGTCAGGAGGCTGAGTCAGAACACTAATGCTAAGATTACTTTTTTGACTATTTTTTTTGTTTGTTTGTTTTCTTTTTATTTTCAAAACAAAACAAAACAAGAAATTACACACTGTGCTCTGTAGATATGCTTCTACTGCATGGCTTTGTTTGCATGGTGTATCGAGTGGCATAAAGACAAAACTTTTAAATTTATATGTAAATTTTTCAGCACTTTCATCCAGGAGTCATAGACAATATCCATTTTAGAATTTAAGAATTCTGCTCTTTCATTGCAGAAATCAAAATCAGAAGCTGCTCAAAGTTAGATCACTTTGACTTTTCTTTATTGTACAATTCTCAAAAGATCAATTTCTCACAGAGAGAGTCTTTCATAATCTGATCACATTACAGTACTGGGGGGTATTCCAGAAAGCGGGTTTAGTGAAAACTCTGAGTTTGTTAACCCTGAGATGAAGGAAACTCTGGGTTTTCCGTTCCAGGAAGCGAGGTAACTCAAACTCTGGTTTAGTTACCGTGGTAACTGACTCTGTGATCCTAACCTGCTCATTGGCAGGCTTTCTTCAACAAACCCTGAGTTTCTCCCTAACTCCTCCCCCCGGCTGAACTTGAAGCAGCTGTCAAACATGGCATGTCCTTTCGTTGCTAGCCCGATCGGTGTTGAAGCCAAATTAATTCGCATAGCCTTATGTCGGGAGAGGATTTTGAGACCCCGATTAGATGTATTATCATTCCCTGATGACGACCTAAACGAGCGTTACCATTTTTCATCACAATCTATCATTTATCCGAACAACTCCAGCCTACATCTCTGATATTAGACAACGTCGACTTCTTGCTCTCAGATCAGAGCAAATTCTTTGCGTTGCTCTTCTTTTTTTTTTTTTTTTTTGCAGACAGGAGTTTCCTTTGTAACACTGGCGACGCCGAATATATCAGGAAAGCAACTGTTTGTAGAGCCGTAAGAAAGTGTCCCTTGCAATTTAACTGCTACTGCACATTTTCATAGTGTCTCCTGGGCACGAACCTCTAAGGACCATCAAAGAGGAATTACACAGGATTGCAGGTGACTGATGTAGAAATCATTCAGATGAAGTTAATGATGATATTTTAAATTATATCATGTTCATGACATTCTGCTGCGACCTCAGACTGGGATCAGTAGTTAGTTTTTATGTTGCAGGGTTTCCCAGTGTCATGGGCTGCATCGATGGCACACAGATCCCTATCACTGCTCCTTCAGTTAATGAAGTACACTATGGGAATAAGAAGTCTTTCCACAGCATTAATTGGCAGGTACACTGACTATTGTCTTACAATAACAAAGATTATACATCACAATATGCTGCAACTAATATGTCTCATTCTCTGCACTGTAAAGATCATATGTGATGCAGCGCACTTGATCACAAATGTTGAAGCCAAGTGGCCTGGCTCTGTGCATGATTCATGAATGTATCATTAGTGTACCCTGAGCAACAGATTTGCTCATGGTAAGTAAAGCTTTGCATAAATATCATTAACTTGTCTCCCTCTTTTAACACCCTTAAAATGTATCCACTATATAATTACAGGAGAGTTTGATGGCCACCTGCTTGGTGACAGAGAGTACCCATGCCAGCCCTCTCTGTTGAGCCTTTACCCTGACCCGGGCCCCCAACAACGTTTTAGTGTGGCTGCAGGACTAGAGCCCGGGTTGAGATGACAATCGGCATGCTCAAAGCCCGGCTCCAGCATCTGCATAAAGTCAGAGTAACCCCAGAGATGGCGTGTGACATTTTTTTGCCATGTGTTGTTCTCCATAATATTGCCACAATTAGAGGAGAGCAGCTCCCTGCCGCACAAATGAACAACACTGAGGAAGATAGTCCCATCCACCCTGCAGATGTCCTGGATGGAGGAGCCACATTTCACAGATTAAGATACCACCAACCCCAGCAGTCAAATACAGAAAAATCAGTCACATTTTATTTGGTCTTCTTTATTTCCTACAAATGCAAATGCAACAATTACTATATTTAGACTGTTCCAACAATTAACAATTCACCTGTGACCATGCACCCACTTCTAACTGGTGTTCCAGTGATTCAATTTCAAGATAGGCCTTTCTAATCTGCTGCTCCAAGTACACCATTTCTAAGTCAGTTTTAGCCATTTTTTTCAGGACTATGCATTTTATACAACTCCTTAATCGGTAACTGAGAAAACATAAGGGTGACATTAAATTCTACAGTTCTACATGCAGAACTAACCTGGTATTTACTGAACATCTCACTGTGTCAATCTGTGCTGTGGAGGTTGATGGACTCTCCTCCTTGTAATGCCCAGTCATGCTCTGTTAAAAAGGATAAGAACGTGTCAGCCCTTCAATGTGCATTTTAAACTCAAAATACCACACAAGAATGTAAAAACATTTAAATGGGGAGAGAAATATCAGTAGCTACCTGTGAGGTTTAGACAGACCAAGACCCAATCGCAGACCCCACTGGGTAAAATAAGATTTATTCAAAAAAGCAAAAATCAGGAGCCAATCTCAGAAACAGTGTCCAATCCAAGGTTTAAACCAGGAATCCAGAGAGCAAACAAATCCGAATCGTTATTCAACAGATTGGTCAAAAGCAGGAGTATAAACAAGGTCAAAACCAGAGATCCAAAAGGCAACCAAATCCAAAACGTAAAGCGAAAACAGGTCCAGGTAACACGATCAAACTCAAATCACAGAGGGCAACTTTCACACACAGGAAACGGTCACAATCTGACAAAGAACAGACACCAGCACAGGACTTAAATACACAGAACAATTGTCTTCAAGGACAGGTGATTGGTGGAAGACAATGAGGTGATAATAGGGATCAGGTGAGGGGCGGGGACAGGAGAACATGGGAACAAACAGAAGCACATGGCAAAACAAGACACAAACAAAGGCACATGGCAACACAATTCCCAGAATGGCCAGCAGGGCGGCCAAAAAACAAAGTCCTGACAGGAGTACTGACAGTACCCCCCCCTTTAATGGACGCCTCCAGGCGTCTTGGCAGAGGGAGTAGGATGTTGGCGGCGGAAGTCTCTGATGAGCGTGGGGTCCAAAATGTGCCGGGCTGGGACCCAGCACCTCTCCTCAGGTCCATAGCCTTCCCAGTCTACAAGGTACTGGAGTCCACGGCCTCGGCGACGGACATCCAGCAACTGGCGCACCGTGTACGCCTCTGACCCATCGATGAGCCGGGGGGGTGGGGGGGGGTTTGGGGGCAGGACACAGGGTACTACGAACATACGGCTTGATCCGGGAAACATGAAAAGTGGGATGAATGCGGCGAAGAGTAGTAGGAAGCTTGAGGCGGACAGCTGTGGGACTGATGACTCTAACAATGGGGAAGGGTCCGATGAACCGAGGGGCCAACTTGCGGGAATCAACTCTGAGGGGAAGATCTCGGGTGGACAGCCACACATGCTGTCCCCGGCGATACAGTGGAGCCTTGGAGCGATGCCTGTCAGCATGACGCTTCATCCTAGCCACGGCACGAAGAAGGGCAGAGCGTGCGTACCTCCACGTCCGACGGCAGCGACGGATGAATGCCTCGGCAGAGGGCACACCCACATCCTCCTCCTGGTCCGGGAATAGGGGGGGTTGGTAGCCAAGGGAGCACTCAAATGGGGACAGGCCAGAAGATGAGGATGTGTGAGAGTTGATGGCGTACTCTGCCCAGGGTAACTGTTGGCTCCAGGACGCAGGATTCTGAGAAGCCATGCATCGCAACACCGTCTCAAGTTGTTGGTTGGCCCGCTCGGTCTGGCCATTGATTTGTGGGTGAAAGCCTGAAGACAAACTGACAGATGCACCAAGAAGTTTACAGAAGGCTTTCCAAAAGTTGGAAGTGAATTGTGGACCCCTGTCTGACACCACATCACTGGGTAGCCCATGCAACCTGAATACATGCTGTATCATGAGACTAGCAGTTTCCTTGGCAGAGGGGAGTTTGGGTAGAGGAATGAAATGTACTGACTTGGAGAAGCGATCCACAACAGTGAGGATGGTGGTGTTACCCTCTGATTGCGGCAGACCGGTGACAAAATCCAGGGAGATATGGGACCAGGGTCTCTTGGGAACAGGCAGGGGTTGTAACAGGCCAGCAGGGGGTTGGTTGGAGGTCTTGTTCTGGGCACAGACCGAGCAGGCTGCAACGAAGTCATGGATGTCATCATGCATGGAGGGCCACCAGAACCGCCGACCAATGAAGGCCTTTGTTCGTCTGGTTCCAGGATGGCAGGACAGTCGGGATGAGTGACCCCACTGCAAGACCTGTGAACGGACAGAGCTGGGAACATAAACACGGTTAGTGGGGCACTGACTGGGGCCTGCCTCGTTCAACTGGGCAGCGCGCACAGTGGACTCTATGTCCAGCTGTGCAGCGCCCATGAGACAGGAAGATGGAAGGATGGTATCTGGTTCTTGGGGACTCTCTGGAGAACTGAACCTTCGGGAAAGTGCATCCGGTTTGATATTCTTAGAACCAGGACGGTAGGACAGAGTGAAGTTAAACCTGAAGAACAGGGACCAGCGAGCTTGACGGGAGTTTAGTCTTTTGGCGGTGCGGATGTATTCCAGGTTCTTGTGATCAGTCCAGACTAAGAATGGCACACGGGACCCCTCCAACCAATGCCTCCATTCCTCCAGGGCCAGTTTAACCGCCAGCAACTCCCTGTTGCCGATGTCATAATTCTGCTCTGTGGGAGTTAGGCGGTGAGAGTAGAAGGCACAAGGATGGACTTTACTGTCCTTGGGGGAGCGTTGAGAGAGGACTGCTCCAACGCCAATGTCAGAGGCATCCACCTCCACCATGAACTGAAGGTCGGGGTCAGGCTGGATCAGGATGGGGGCTGAAGTAAAGCGCTGCTTCAGGTCACGGAATGCTGTTTCTGCTGCAGGGGACCAGGAAAATTTGACAACTGTAGAGGTTAGAGCAGTGAGAGGGGCAGCCAATGTACTATAGTTACGAATGAACCGGCGGTAAAAATTGGCAAAACCCAGAAAGCGCTGAAGCTCCCGACGGTTAGTCGGTGTAGGCCAATCGATCACTGCCTTGATCTTTTGCTGATCCATCTGAACACTGCCAGCTGAAATTACATACCCGAGGAAAGAGACTGTGTCCCGATGAAACTCACATTTCTCTGCTTTAACAAAGAGCTGGTTCTCCAGTAGACGCTGGAGGACCCTGCGGACATGAGAAACATGATCGGTAAGGGACTTAGAGAAAATCAGAATGTCATCCAGATAGACAAAGACAAAGTGGTTAAGCATATCTCTGAGAACATCATTGACCAGGCCCTGAAACACAGCAGGCGCATTGGTTAATCCAAAAGGCATGACCAGGTACTCATAATGACCAGAAGTGGTATTAAAGGCTGTCTTCCATTCGTCCCCCTCACGGATTCGGACCAGGTGGTAAGCATTGCGGAGATCCAGCTGGGTGAAGACGGATGCCCCCTGAAGTAGTTCGAAGGCTGAGGTCATGAGGGGAAGAGGGTAGCGATTTTTGATGGTAATGTCATTGAGGCCCCGGTAGTCAATGCAAGGACTGAGGGAACCATCCTTCTTCTCAACAAAGAAGAATCCTGCACCTGCAGGCGAAGAGGAAGGACGGATTATACCTGCTGCCAGGGACTCCTGAATGTACTTAGTCATAGCTTCAGTTTCGGGACGGGAGAGGGAGTAGAGGCGCCCCCTAGGGGGAGACGTGCCAGGCAGGAGATCTATGGCGCAGTCATAAGGGCGATGTGGGGGTAAGGACGTGGCTCTAGATTTGCTGAACACAGCTTTCAGGTCCATGTACTCAGAAGGAACAGCAGAGAGGTCAGGAAACTCTTCGGGAAACTTGGACTCTGGAAAGACAGGAATCTGAGCATGACGGAGGCAACGAGAGAGACAGAATGGGCTCCAGCCCACAATTTTGCTGCTGCACCAGTCTACGTGAGGATTGTGTTTAGCTAGCCAGGGGTGACCCAGGACGACGGGTGCTTGAGGGGAATCAATAACATAGAGAGCTAGTTTTTCATGATGGTTGCCAGAAAGACCGAGACTCACCGGGATGCTGACGTGTGTGATGTTGGCTAACCTCTGTCCATTCAAAGCATGGGCCACCAATGGCGACTTGAGTGAAGAAGTAGGTAACCCCCACTGAGCAGCCAAGCAGGAGTCGATGAAGTTCTCCTCGGCACCAGAATCGACCAGGGCTGAAGCTTCGAGTTTTTGGTCCTTCCACTCCAGAGTGACAGGCAGAAGAGTGCGTTGTGTCGAGGAGATCTTGACTGGGGACATGCTCACCGGTACTCCTCGTCCTACCGGTGAGCGTCGGCTTTTACTGGGCAGGTAGCGATGAAGTGTCCAGGTTGACCACAATACAGACAGGAACGAGTTGTTATCCTTCTCTGTCTCTCAGCTGGGGTCAGGCGGGCACGGTTGATTTGCATGGGCTCAGGCTCCGAAGTATATGAATGGACCGGTGAGGAGGGACGCGGGAGGGTTGGTTGTCTGATCGGAACCTCGGCAGCTGCTGTAACCGTGCATCGATTCGGATAGCTAAGTTCACCAAGGCCTCACAGTTGTCAGGCAGATCCTGAGTGATGAGCTCATCTTTGACTTCTTCTGAGAGGCCATTCAAAAAGGTGTCATAAAGTGCATCTACATTCCAACCACTGGAGGTGGCCAGGGTCTGAAAATCAATGGCATAGTCAGACACAGACCTGCGCCCCTGGCGCATGTGCAGCAACTCGCGACCAGCCTCACGCCCATGTTTTGAACGGTCAAATACTCTCTTCATCTCTGTGGAAAAGGACTGGAAATCTTTACAAAAGCGTGCCTCAGCCTCCCAGACGGCTGCTCCCCACTGCCTCGCCCAACCAGACAACTGAGTAATTACGTAGGCCACTTTAGCTCGTTCGGTGGGAAATGAGGTAGGTTGCAGCTCAAAAATGAGTGAACATTGGGAGAGAAAAGAACGGCAGGTGCCAGGCTCACCAGAGTATTTCTCAGGAGGAGGCAGATGAGGCTCACGGACAGATGGAGAGGGCGAAGACCACGGAGCCGGGGTATCAGGCGAAGAGATGGCAGGGGCTTGTGGGTTGCTCTGGGCTAGCCGGAGGGGCTGGATGCTAGCCGTCCAGGGTCTTGCTTAGGGAATCCAGATGAGCCTGGTGTTTTCCCAGCATTATTCCCTGCTGTTCCAGAGCAGTCTTCACTTGACTGGGGTCTGCTGGGTCCATAGTGGTCAGATTGTACTGTGAGGTTTAGACAGACCAAGACCCAATCGCAGACCCCACTGGGTAAAATAAGATTTATTCAAAAAAGCAAAAATCAGGAGCCAATCTCAGAAACAGTGTCCAATCCAAGGTTTAAACCAGGAATCCAGAGAGCAAACAAATCCGAATCGTTATTCAACAGATTGGTCAAAAGCAGAGTATAAACAAGGTCAAAACCAGAGATCCAAAAGGCAACCAAATCCAAAACGTAAAGCGAAAACAGGTCCAGGTAACACGATCAAACTCAAATCACATAGGGCAACTTTCACACACAGGAAACGGTCACAATCTGACAAAGAACAGACACCAGCACAGGACTTAAATACACAGAACAATTGTCTTCAAGGACAGGTGATTGGTGGAAGACAATGAGGTGATAATAGGGATCAGGTGAGGGGCGGGGACAGGAGAACATGGGAACAAACAGAAGCACATGGCAAAACAAGACACAAACAAAGGCACATGGCAACACAATTCCCAGAATGGCCAGCAGGGCGGCCAAAAAACAAAGTCCTGACAGGAGTACTGACAGCTACCATACATAATATTAAGATGTAAACCAGTGTAGGCCTTTCTGAATCCCTCTCTGTGGCAGCAGACAACGTGTTTTCATCATCATCCTGTGATAAAGAAGAGCATTCTATTTCAGTATACTTTAAACAGTATACTTTAAACAGTATACTTTAAATATTTGGCAAAATCTCTGGAGTATTGAGTACTCACAACTCAAATGTTAATATGCTAAGCAGGATATTAGGCGAGAGGACATTTGTGTGTTTTAAAACAGCATTCTGTTGGGGGTTAAAGCTACTCCAAGTTGAAATAACCACTGAATGATATTTACTTTGTTTAATATGTCAAATATGATTAAAACCAAAATGAGGTACAATCATGAGCCTATAGACCTAAGCAAAATGTGTCTTATCTGTTTGAACTATGTTTTATATATTTCATTTTCGCTTCAAGTGGGCTTTGTGCCCATGGGATTGCACCTAAAATAAAATAAAATTTTATTCAATTACATTCCACCACCCGTAATATTAAAAGAAAGTGTGGTTAAATGTTAAATGAATAGATTACTGCATTCAAATTTATGCATTGACTCAGACAGCAATTCTCCCCCACGCCAATGCCGACGCAGTTGCGTGCCCCCCCCCCCCCTTTTTTTTTTTTTTTGGAAAATGTGCCCATACTCGCCATAAACACGTATCGGAATTTCTAACTGCAGCGGGGTGAAATAAGACGACTTTTGTTTTCACCGGTTGCCATGGTGAATCGTAGTATTGGAGCTCCATTGATGATGGCTTTTTATAATTGTCATGCACGCGCTTAACTCGGAGCTAACATACTCAGAGTTGATCAGACCAACTCAGATCAGCTTTTCTGGAACCGAAAACTCAGAGCTTCCCATCTTGGGGTTCATCAACTCAGAGTTCAGGATTAAACCCAGAGTTTGTTAAATCTGCTTTCTGGAATACCCCCCTGATGTACCTGTGGATTATCCTGATGAATACTGATACACAGCATAGCAGCACTTTGTTGAACATATCGTTTTTATTCCAGGAGATGGCATTCAAAATCTCTTCAGGAAAACGGCAGAGCTAAAGCTGACATCACTTAAAGGAAATGAGCAATTTAAAATGAACTTCTTCAAATGCTGTATTTTTAATCCAGTGGTTTGAACTGAGTAAAAACATTTGCACTGAGTATCAGGAATGTGTTTGAATTTAACATTTAACATTACGCAGAGTAAAGTAAGAAAGCTTACATCAAGTAAAGAAAACTGGTCTCTGAAATTTCAGAGATGCATGGGTAACTCACATATTTAGAAGAATGCTCATGTCTTATAGTTCATATATTCTCTCAGCCAGGGGTTAATAATGTTGAGCAAGTCAATGAATGTCCACAGATGAATGCTTTATGATTAATGTCACAGAAATGGACGAATCACACAAACAACCATACTAATAAAACCTGCTGGCAACACTGTTATTGTTCATCACTATTTGTTTTGCACCATTCATTTCTTTTTTTCTTTCTCCCATCACCTCACATATTGTCCATGACAATCCACTCTCTCTCTCTCTTTTTTTTGAAGGGGAATAAAACATAGTTCCACAATAGGTTAATAAAGCCCAATGAAGGCAAGCTGCCATTTCACTCTAAACTGCACTTTTTCTCACACATATCCTGTAAGTTTCTTATAGTGACACCCGTTCCAACATGAAATTAAATAAATATTCTTTGACTTATTGACATGTGCCTTTTGTTTTAGACCTTTATGATAAACAGTGAGGTAAATTAAACTACATTCTAACTTGGCTGTCTCCTAGCTGTCTGTGGTACCTGCCCGTTTAGAGAGCCAGTTGATTGTTTAGTTATCTTAATTTGTTAGTGATGAAATTTTGAGCACTAAAAACTACTGTAAAATGAGTGATTTTCTGGTTCATCAGTGCAAAGTGATATTCACTGCATTCATGGAGACTGTGTATGTAGTCCTATTTGCAACTTTGATTACACGGTGGCAGTTACACCCTGGTTTGCCTTAAAAAAAGTAAAAAAAAAAAAACTGCTATTTTCTGCTGATCCAGGAAGCACAACATCTTGAAGAAAGTTTCTGTTAGTAGAGTTTGAAAAAAAAAAAGATCAAATATAGGCTTGGCTAGTAAACACATATCTACTTCATCTGACTTTAAAAATGTTTTTGAGATTCTGAACCCAGCTCCCACAGAGGTAAAACCCAAATCATAGCTTTCTCTTTTGAAACTCCACTATTGATGATGATATAGATTTTTGCTGGGAAAAAAAAAAAAAAAAAAAAAACTTGTGCTAGTTTTGCCTCAGTGTAACACTATCATGAGCACATAGAATATGAAATTTAGGAAGATACACACAGACACAGACAATACCTTATCTAAAGGAAGAGAGGCTATGTGAGTGAATCCACTTGATGATATTTATGGCATTCATAAACTGAAGGCTAAGGCTTTTTAAGAATGAACTTCATGGATTTTCTGTTTTGACCTCTGAAAAACCGATTCACTGAGTTATTCCATAACAATCAAATGTTGCATACATCACACTGACACACACATACACTAACATCTATGCATATGACTCCAAAAGACTCCTCTCTTCTCTTGTCCTTGAACTTTATAATCACATACACAGTTTGTGTTGCAAAAGAGAGAATGTTGTCTGTGATGAATGAAAAAGAGAAGGATCTTTGTACTATTTGACTAGACTGTTAATAACTGAATACCATAGCATCAGCCAATCATAAGAGTAAGTGTAATGCAAAGGGAAAAGACATAGACCAGTGGGCATAGTGGATTGCCACTGGGGAACTGCTCTAGGGTAGAGGTTTAAATATTTCACAAAAATTAATGTCTCGGTAAAACCACACAGCACATTATAGAACTGATTGTCCTGTCAACCCTTCCATCACCTTGTCCATTCAAAGAGGATATACCGATATACAGAAAAACATGTGAACAAGGAACAGGGCAGAAAGAGAGACAACAGCATAGAGGGGAATGGTAGGTGTATGTGTGTGTGTGTGTGTGTGTGAGTGTGCGTGTGTGTGTGTGCGCGTGAGTATGTGTGTGTGTGCGCTAAAGAGAGCTGTAACAACACAGATGTGACCTGCCTGAATGTGAACAGAAAAACAGAAACAAAACAGAAAAAGATAAACACAAAAAAGATACACGCTAGTGAAACAACAAAGTACCTATGGGCTTTCATATGGAGTCATACTGCGTGAATATTTTAAGTACAGTTTGATTTAAAGTATTAATTTAAGTTTGATTTAATGTTCCAACTTCAATTTGGATGGCATGCCAACTCAAAAGTTGTGAATTGTAATGAGCATATTAAAAAAGGTGGGGTATGGAAAGAAAAAGACACAGGTTTATTCAGTTCAGGTTGCTATCTCAGGTATCTTAAAGGGTTCTTTAAAATGCCATAGCACGTAAGCTAACACTGCTGTCTGTAAAACTTTTGTGCCTTGAAATAACCTTTGCATGCTCTAGAACACAAGCTATGTGTTCTGAGTAAAAATAATAAATACAGAGAGAGAGAGAGAGAGAGAGAGAAATAGATTTTTCGTGAGGACAGCTATGTTTGCTTGCAGCACTGATGCTAGTATGACTTTCTTTTCGCAGGGCAGGTGCAAGGAGCTTACTAAATGCTTGACCCGCTCCTCTCTCCACTCCAGCATGCATTGATTGAACAGAATAAGAGAGAGCTGAGAGCATTGATTCAGTCTGTCTAATGTGCCACGGGGCAGAGCTCTCTCAGCAACATTATACACCTATTTAATGCTGTTGGTATCATAGAGGCCAGTGCTCAACCTTTTCACACTGGGTCACATACACATACACAGACACAGACACATACACATATAAACAGGTCTACCTAGAAACACCTTCACAGAAAGGGTTTGTCAACAAATGAGCAATGGAGAGTGTCTGAAGGGGCAGAGGTATAGCTCGCAAACGTAGTTTAGTGTAGACCGAGCAGCTGTTACAGATTCAGCTGTCACAATAACTCTGTCGGCTTTATTCATATTATATTACCATAGAGATGGAAAAAAAAGCAGATTAAATATCTTCAGAGCGGCAGGCGCTGTGTGCGCGTGCGTGTGCCATCATGTGTGGGTTTGACTGTGCACACATAAATTCACAGATGTGAACATGATCACCTTAAGAGGCACATTCTTTCTTTTGTCGGGCTCCAGACTAAAAGGAAAAGAGCGGAGAACAACCGAACGTGACCAAAGGTGAACAGAAGGAGGAGGAGAAATGAAAGGAGATAATGAGAAAAGAAATAGGCTTTCCTTTGCTGTTAAGACATCGGGTTTTAACACTAGACGAAAAAAGAAGATCCCCAGATGGCCTCAGATGAGAATAACTGTGCCTGGAGAATAAAGTCAGATTCATTCTACATCTGGTTTCAGTGACAAGCTAGGTTCATGAATACATCACATCAGTGCCTAGGTATCCATGTAAAGAGAACTTTATATTTGCAGTACTGATATGTCTGACATGTGTCTCCTGTAACCCCTTCATGACCTTGTAAACAACAATAATTTCACAACATTTCTCTTTCTCTGTCAGGCAGGGGTGTAATTGCCACTCTGTACAATGTGCAAGAAGTCCATATTTCTGCAATCCCTCAAATCATGACAGACTTTGCACAATAAAAATAGGAGGGCGCTGAACTGACGATTTTCACTCAAAACTATCCAAGGCTCTCTCTCCTTCTCTCTCTCTAAAAAAAACCAAAAACAAAAGGAGCGTTAAACAAAGGTGTTAGTCTGTTACTCCTGTTGTCTTGTTTTGTATTGTGCCTCACCAAAATTATGTTCAGCAGATACAAAGCAACAAACTGCTCTCAGCTGAACACTGCTGTCTGCTTCTCAAACAGATGGTTAAGTTGGTTATCACCTGTCAGCTCTGACTTGCTATTTTAAAATGTGTGTCTTTTTCATTTGCATGAGGATTATTGACTGAGTCAGACAACACTCATCCAGGGGGGGGGGGGGGTGTATTCCAGAAAGCAGGTTTAGTGAAAACTCTGAGCTAGTCAAGTCACAGCAAGTAGTAAACCTCCTAATAGAAGAGACCTATGGCTTAGTTTTGCTAGGAGAATGAAGCCATAAGGCTCTTCTATTAGGAGGTTTACTACTAATTACTCTGAGTTGACTAACTCAGTTTTCACTAAACCCGCTTTCTGGAAGACCCCCCTGGTGCTTGTTAAGAGCTTTTGTCAGGAAACATCTAATCTCAGTATTTTGACCAAAACACAAACAAGGCTATCTCATCTGTGAAGCCTGGTAATTTTCCTGTAGCATTATTGCTGTTGGATTGGGTTAGCAAGCTAATGACTCTTAACAAATTGTAAATTAGCTATCAAGACAAATTGTTAATTTAGTTTATTTCAGCAAAATAAATATTGTTTCACGGTGCTGACATACATACCTGTAATAACATCATTACATCCTCCTCCTAGGGAACATATAAATAGGGTTTGTTTCCATCTACATTCCCTCTACAGCTCCACCCCCCCCCCCCCCCCCCCCCCCATTCTGCAAACCTATATGCACAGCTCAGTATTCAGTCACAATACAATGTAAATTGGATATAATTGCACACATTAATGAAAACAATTAGCTGGCAAGAAGTAGTACTTTTTTACTTCACCCTTAAAAAAAGTTTTAAAGGGGTAGTTCAACCATCTGAGCCACCTAGACCCATGGAATGGTAAATCAATGCAGTATTCAGCATGTCTAAGGTTATTATGGGAAAATATAGCATTGCAGGTAGGCAAAATAAATTAATAAAAAAAATGTAATGGGGAAAAAAAACATCTGATGTACCAACAATCACCACGGTAAAGCCTATAACTAACCTAAATATCAGCTGAGCTACACAGAGGAGATATGACGTTTATGTTGTCTCCTAAATATTATGGGTTGTTTGGATGGTCAGAGGAAGGGCCAGTCTTGATGTTAGGGTGGCAGTGCTGCTGATTGCTGTATTTATATAGCACAGCGTTTCGTATAATTCTCTGTTCTGTATGACTTTATGTTCCATAAAAAAACAGTGATTTTTTTCAGGAGCTGAGCTGTTGCAACAGGATGAAAAGGCAAATGAGGGTAACGTCAGATCTGAAAAGCACAGCCTAACTGCTGACATGGGGAGTGAAAATCTGGAAAAACAACGCTGTTTAATTGTTTTCCTTTAGGCTATTTATTCTGACTGTGTCCTTGGTCAAATTTCAAAACCAGTGTACAACCAGGCCCTGAGAGCATCTTCATCTGGTCCCTGCAGACGAGTAAATTCTCTTTCATGTGTTTCACCACACTCCCCATCCTTCATTTCATTAACCGTTCAGCATTCTCCAGGCATACCCAGTCCAAAAACCCTGTCTGCAAAACTAAATCTCAAATGTGGTGTACGTTTATTACTATTATCATTTAATTTTATGTGGAATTCCATTTCAGAATTGGAAGCTACAATTAAAGAAAAAAAAAAAGTTTTGACACAAACTGAAAAAATATGTCCAGTTTATATGTTCCACAGGTTTGATATAAAATCAAAATTTTCCATTCTCCACAAAAATTTACATAAATATGTATGAGAGTTTAACACAGATGAATTTAGGGAGATAAAAAAAAAACAACAAAAAAGACAAAACATCCTTACTCAACTAGGTTACCCTCTGATCCAGGCTGTGAAACATCGATTTCTGCTCTACTGTCGATGAACGAACTCATGTGAAAAAAATAAGTAAACTGTTTTACTCTTTCGTGCTGACGTACAGGACTAGATTCTGTAGCTACTGACCCTCACTTAACTGAATGGTGATATGGGCTGTCAGTCAGGCTGTTCAAAGATAGCAGACCACAATCCTGGACTGATCTCTCCGATCATTTTCTTTTTTTTTTTTTTTGGTTTTCTGTTCTGCTTTTGATGTAATAGTCTATCAATTTCTCTAACCATCCCAGGTCTACCAACCATGGGGATGGGCACCGCTTGTTCAGTCTTGGTTCCTCCTAAGGTTTCTTCCCCTCTCAGTCTCAAGAGGTTTTTCTTTGCCATGGGCTTGTTCACCGGGGATATCAGGTCCAGCATCCTGTAAAGCTGCTTTGTGACAATGTCCACTGTGAAAAGGGCTGTATAAATATAATTCTATACAGTTTGGTTCAGTTCAATTAAACTGAACGGAGTTGAACTGAATAGACATTCCCAGGGTCAGTACAGAGATTCACAGCTGAATGGTCAAGGAAGAAGGTTCTTGGTGGTTAATTACTTTCATGGTACACAACGTTAAAGTGAAAGCTCAGACTGTGCAGGGCCTAATCAATGAGAGAGAGGAAGAAGGACATTTTTCAAGGTCTTCCTGTTATAATAAAAGAGGGAATAAATCCAATGGAAGAAGCAATTGAGTTTGAAAGATAAGAAGCATTGGGAAAGCAGAACTAAGAGGCTGTGTGTGTGTGGGTGTGTATGTGCGTGATAGTGTGAGAGTGAATGTGTGTGAGCAGGTGTGTGTGTGTGTGTGTGTGTGCACTTATTTTCTTTTTTTGCTAGCTTAGGAGGACATTTTATTATTATTATTATTATTATTATTATTATTATTATTGTTATTATTATCATTAAATAATAATAATAATTGCCAGATAATCTCCATGGAGAATTTTGTTCTCTGCATTTAACCCATCCAGTACACAGTGAGCAGTGAGCACACACACACTAGGGGCACACACACACTAGGAGCTAGGAGCAGTGAGCAGCTGCAGTGCAGCACCTGGGGACCAACCCCAGTTCTTTTACCAGTGCCTTGGTCAAGGGCACCAACAGAAGTATTAACCCTAACATACATGTATTTGATTGTGGGAGGAAACCAAAGCGCCCAGCGGAAACCCACGTAAACACAGGGAGAAAACTAAGAGTGGTAAAGACTGGTAAAACTAAGAATGTGAAACTGTTTGTTGGTTAGGATTAGGGTTAGAGACAGGGTAAGTGTTGTTTTTCTTTACTTTTGTTATAATGGAAGTCAATGGAGGGATCCAGGAATCTAGCATACAAGGAATGAGTGTATTTGTGTATACAAATGCATAGCTGTAGTTATATTTATTCTGTCACAAAATGGCAACTGGTTCATGTACAAAAACAGAGCACCATTTCTAGCTTTTAATAATATTCTCATCTAAATGACAAAGAATGAAAGACACAGATCTGGCCTTTGCTACCTGACTCTCTTTCATCGTGAGAAATTTTGCGACGTGAAATCACAGCAGTGACAGCACTGTATCCTCTAAAATAGCAATTCTTTCAGTAATTATCTCACTTTTTTAAAAATCCTATGGTCACAATGATTACTGTAATCGGGGAGAAATACAGATACCTCTTCAAGCAAAGATACCCCCACCCCCCACCCCCCCACCTCCCCACGCATAGCTGCAGAGCAGCAATTTAAAAGCCATTCTCTAATTACTTGGTACTGGCAGAAAGAAGCTGATTGAAGCTTCCCTTACACAGGGCTCCCTCTTGCTCAAAGACTTGCCTGTCAGATCAATACAGGTTATGCAATGAGATCATAAATATTCAGCCAGTTTCATTGAGCTGCAGTAACATTTTACACACTGTTCCAGGCCCTCGGGAGATCAGTTATGGGTCTGTGGTCTTACACAGTCATTCTGCAATAGATGCGGCTTCCACATTTACTAATTCCTATAATTCAAGTTTAAGGTTGAGAGTTAAGTCATTTAGAGTAGAAAACACAGTATAACTTCTTAGAATGGATTAATGACATTTGGAGTATGAGACAACACACACACACACACACACCCACACCCACACAATGTCTGTCAGTGTTGTCTATGACTAAATAGGCCACTTACATGGCACAGGGTCTTGCTCTATTGTTATTATTAGTTTTATGTTCATCAACTTGAGAACCATTAGTGTCTCTCTGACATTTCTCTCCTCAGCTCATTCCATTAATGCGGCAAATGTACCTGTGAATGTGTTTAGGCTAATAGCAGGACAACACTGCTCGTAGTAGCAGTATTAATCTGTCTGTCTGATTTTATAAATAATACAACAGAAGTGGAATACAAGCTAAATTAAAGTTAGGATGACAAACAGACTCGATGGATGATTCACTAATAACACAGAGAGACAGAGAGAGAGAGAGAGAGAGAGAGAGAGAGAGAGCGAGAGAGAGAGAGAGAGAGAGAGAGAGAGAGAGAGAGAGAGAGAGAGAGGATGAGGGGACAAGTGAAAGAGCTATCTGTCTTTGTGAGAAGAGGAGGGAAAATACAGTGATGCTCTTTGATATGAATAAAAAGTGGAAAATAAAAAGTTCTATATAATCCAATCGGCTTCATGGAAACAGCTCTCAATCTGAAAGAGAAGCCATTTTATGTGTTCTAAACAGATGGAGCTAATACTAGATGGAAAAAGGAAAAATACTATTTTCTGCTGAGCTCGTGACATGTTTTTTTTTTTTTTCTTAAGCAACAGTAATTTTCACTATCCATAACAGCTATTTACTCAAGAGACTTCCACAGAGCTGAGAAAACCCTTTAGTGATATCCTCTGGACATTGATAGGCTGCTGATAAACAGAGCTAATATGTCAGTGCACACATAATATAAGCTAAATAAAAATGCCCCGGCCACTGGCTACATACAAAAATGATGTATGAGTATGAGTATGAGTATGAGTAAAAAGCAGTATGACAGTATAAGACACTCTGTGTGTGTGTGTGTGTGTGTGTGTGTGTGTGTGTGTGTGTGTTTGTGCAAAATCCAGTAGTAGCCAACCCCCCCTCCCCTGTCGGATCAATGCCATCACCATGGTGATATTAGAATGGAACACTAAGAGGTGTGTTGATTTTATGACAGTTGCAGCTGGAGCTTTGACAGATAGGGATGCAGGAAACATCTGGTTCTACAGACAGAGACAGAGAGAGAGAGAGAGAGAGAGAGAGAGAGAGAGAAATATCAACATTCAAAGCCTCAATCAAACTCAATCATTCACCATCAGAGTTGCAAAGCCCTGTGCAACCA
Organism: Chanos chanos; assembly: GCF_902362185.1. Lineage (NCBI taxonomy): Eukaryota > Metazoa > Chordata > Actinopteri > Gonorynchiformes > Chanidae > Chanos > Chanos chanos. The sequence goes on along the minus strand of NC_044497.1, from coordinate 29,720,297 downwards.
TGGCCATCAAACCCATAAAGAAGCACAGAGAAAAACAAAATTAATTGTTAACCAAACACCCACCCGCATTTTAAGATCACCTCACATTTTTCTCCTTCATTCATTCACTAGGAAAAAATATGAATCTGCTTTTGACAGACTCTCTCATCTACTCATGCCCTGTGGTCATAAAGACAGGACAACAGAGGCTTTCTGAAAAGATTAGGAGCCTCTTGATAGTCCTCACTCATCACACTACCTGCTGTAAAACATACGGAAACGAGACTGTAAGACAATGCTTTCTTTGGTTGCATTATCTGATATTAACCGTTTACATAAAAAAAAAAAAACAAAAGAAAAAAACTTTGTCTCAAATTGCAACATATGGAAAAGACATTCAACCACAGAGACATCCCTTCACACAGCAGTCCAAATGTCTGTCATCATACAGAAAACCCAAATGTTCATACAGAACCTTAATGACATTAAAAATTGCCTAACGTCTATGTTTCTTATACTGGCTTTCTTGGTCTTTGTTCCAGAACACTCCCTTGTCCTTTGGTAGAGGTGGCAGAAGAAGATGAATGTTGAAGTTATGAGAGACAGGACAAGCCAGACGGCTATTTTTTACTGCACTGCCTGTAATGGATCTCAGCTGACACCCTGATTTATTTACAGCCATAAAGAGATGACAGACAGTCCTAACCTTCCAAATAAATAAACAAACTAACAAACTAAATACATAAACAGGGGAGAGGGCACCACTTCACGAGAGTTTTCTTTGTTTGTCTTTTTTTTTTAAAGTTTGTGTTTAGCCAGTGGTCTGAATATTGGTTTGTATGTGTGTTTTTAACAAACATTATGTCAGTGTTTTTCTGTCACTCTGTGTGCTCAATAAAGAAAGTTAGGAAGTTACAAAACCCTTTCCAAGCACAAGAGGAAGAGCAATGAGTGTGTGTGTGTGTGTGTGTGTGTGTGTGTGTGTGTGTGTGTGTGTGTGAAATATTGTCTTAGGAGTAAGGCACATTTTTTTGTGTGAGGTAAGGAACTGCGTTCTGGTCAGGGTGATTCAGAAAGTATTAAAGGCATCCATCACCAATCACGGGCGGGGGAGAGAGAGAGAGAGAGAGAGATGTGATATTGCACCTGATGCACAACAATTTAGCACTGAGAGGGGATCTTGTTTACACACAGAACCAAGCACACACTCACGACCCTTCTCCCTTTTCCACAACCAACCATATATCATAAAATTTACACGCTATTTTGTGCACCTATACCCCAACTATATTACCTGTGCCCCTACGTCTCATTTTCTGACTGATCTTGTTCCATGCCCAGCCTATATGACAAGCTATTCTGATCCCATGACTCAAATTTTACTTTCTCAAACAGAAAGACACAGACAGATGCTCAATGCAGCTCTGTTTTCTAACTGCATAGTTACAGCTCCTCTAAAACAGCTGACATTGTTTGTCTGGAAGGCTTGTGTGTGTGTGTGTGTGTGTGTGTGTGTGTGTGTGTGTGTGTGCTGTGGTTTGTAGGAATAAGAATTTACTACTTTTTATATGCTCATTGGAGATATATATATATATATATACACACATACATACACACATACATACATACATACATACATATCATAGCCAGGACTTGGAAGTGACTGCTGGTTACTTCACCTAAAGCTCACACTAAAACTGTTACACCATTAAATGCTGAAAGATGCCAGTATACACATCTCTTTATACAAATTTATACATAAAATCCTCAGACTCTATTATCCATTTTGCTAAAAAAAGAAAAAAAAAATACCCTTCTTATATCACCAACTAAATTACAACCTTGGAAACCCCTTGAATTTCAAACACGTTGTTCAAAACACAGTTGCAGCAGTCCCAACACAAAAGTCACAACACGTTCCAAGGACAGTATGTTTGGACAGTGGACAACAATTTGTGTTTTTTTCACTAGTAAACACACCACTGATCATCACAGACGTTTGGAAGAGACATTGCTTGTTGTCAGCACTCATGAACTCATTCTTGCACAAGAAACAGGATCAATAGCCATGGCCTCTTTGTCGCTGAAGAAATGAACTTTCAGATGTTTAATTTGTACAAACTTGTTTTATTCTCTGAATGTCCTATTTGTTCTCCATTTTATGACATGTTGTTTATCATGGGTGGAATACAAAAAATATCTCCATCTCTCTTTTTTTTTTTTTTTGTTCTCTGATTCCATTTAATTTGCCCGTTACTCTGAAAGGGATAATCTTTCATAATCTGCTCATATTCTACACCTGTCTCCATAGACCTGTCGTTCAAAACTGGGACTGGCTTATAAAATGGGGAAATGAAACAACAGCCTAATGAGAGATTACATACATATACCAACACCCTTGTGGGCACCCTTGCCAGATTTCTTTTCTGACTGACCTTTTACTAATCCATTAATCTCATTAATTGATCACAGCATATTAACGCCTGGTCTCCACAAATGAACTCAATGAGGTCAAATGAAAAAAAAAAGAAACAGAAAAATGGAAAAAAAAGAGAGAAAAAGAAAGAAATATTATAAAATAAACCATGCAGTGGCCTCTTGGGGACTTGTTTTTGCCCAGCACTGATTTTTTTTCTACGAACTATGAAGAGAACAAAGCTAACAGATATTGGTGAATACATTTGTTACATTATGATTAAAGGTGTGTGATGTTTTGCATGGCAGAGAACATCTGAATATATCTAATCAAAAAAAAAATTCAAACACAATCCTTTTTTCATAACCAAAAGCACTGGGGTGGATCTGCCTTGTGTTGCATTTGAAGTGATCAGCAGATGCCCAGGTTCAAGCCCAAACCATCCTCAGCTTGGGTCACATGAGATTACAAATCAATCTAAAAGGGATAAATACACTCCAGGGTCTTCAAAGGATATTGAATTATTGGCCAATCCTCATCAAAACACTCCTTCAGTCCTTTACATTTTAGCTCAGTGCTAAAATGCTTAATCGGATTCACCTCATTAACAGCCTTGGTGATTGTTTTCAAATTTAACTGGAACAGATCAGTCCTGGCACTGGAAACTAGCAGTGGGACAAGAGCAAACAATGCATGACAAACATATTTATGTGATGACTGGCAAAGTACCTGCTAAGTACAATCTGGAGTCGGTAAAAAGCTAGCAGTCTGATCGTCTCGATATCATTTCTCCCTCCTGTGTGTTTCCGCTGGGATTCAGCACAAAACCTACACACTTCTCTTGACTTTTCAGTGGGTTTGTCCTGAAACCAAAAATCCACTTACTCCATCCCACTTTGCTCTCCTCTCTAGCTCTATTCTTTACCTCATGTGCACTCCACATGAGACCTGCTGTCGATCCCCACTCAATGGTTCTCTTCTGCAGCCACTTCTGTGGTTTTTTCAAGCACTGTCTAATCTCTTTCCTGTCAACCACAATTTCCAGAGTAATTACAGCCCCTCAATGCTATATTTCTGCTATAATACATCCATTAGAGATGAGGAGTCTGCTTTGATACCGCCTATGTTTAGCTGTTTTCATGTTTCTCTTCCTGAGCAATTTTCAAAAATGAGAAAGAAAACATCTTGAGTTATGTGCTGTTACTTTAAACACCATGCACACACAGATATCTAAATGGAGAGAACACTTTGTCCTGTTGACCACTGTCATATCCATGACACTATGAATATATAGCATGAACTGTGAGTATGATTAATTAAAAGCTGTTTTTAAAAAAATCAATACAGTAACCTTCAACTGGAACAGGGTATGCTGGGATAAGGACCCCACAAAGAGAAAGATTAGTGATGTGTGATGGAAAAAAAAAAAACACATCTTATGTGAGAACACAAGCAAAGGCCAGGATCAGAAATGGAGGTCAGTGACTACAATGTCCACTCTAGGCCCAAAACAGACTCCATTTTGAAAGAGTGGTTAAATATAAAAGCTTTCATTACACATCCTCTCAAGGAGAGAATGCTAGCATTCGAGGATTTGTCTTCAGGGACACAAAGACTACTCTCTCTCTCTCTCTCTGAGACCAGGCAAGACCATTTCAAATGCACAAATAAATAAATAAATAAACTGAACACCGATTAATCTGTTGTAGCCTGTTATTTTCCTCTATATCTGCCCATAGATAAATATTAATTATGATTGGGCCATACTTACCAAATAATAACCAATGATTGCTCATTGTCTATAGTCAATATGATGAGACAAAAGGTGCTAATACATTCAGTAATGTTACCTGGTAGACTGCAATTCATAAGCTACAGGATGTCATCAACATCAGCAGTAATTAAGTTTGCATGTGAACCACAAAGAGCTCCTATGTAAAAAAACAAACAAAAAAAAACACTGTGCAGAGTGTTAATTCCATCTGTTGCTGAGACCAAGTGCATGACAATCAACTATTACCACAAAGTTGAGTGAAAGCACAAGGAAAGGTAAGACCTCTTCACTGTGCAGTCTTTAGCCTCTTTTACTGATTAAAAATGTGTTTATGTACATATTCATTCGGCAAAAAACAGTTTATTAAGATAATGACAAAGTACAATTATGAGATGCGCTGCTGAATGTTCTGACTTATGATATTTATCATTTTTTCAGTCTTCACGTCATTTGTAGCTAGCCCCCTTCTAAAGTTAGGATAATAACGTATACCTCATCTTCCAGAAAAGTCAACGTGTGTGCAATTTAAGAGTTTTAATTTTACATACTGAAGACAGATAATTGTGTTCAGTCAATTTCAATGCTATGTATTGTTAAATAAATAATGCTAGCTAACTAGCAAACCCACCAAATCACGATGCTAGACATAGCATAGCAAAACAATATGAGGTGGCTGCAGTGTATTTATCGTTTGACATGAAATAGAGCAATTAAATGCTTTTCTCTCCAGGGTAGTGGTTATTATGCCCAGAATCGCTTTAGCATAAGAATAATGTTTCAGGAGTTATTTGTCATTCAGTCCAATGTGGCTCACCACAGTTGAGTAATTTCAAGTGGTGGGAAAACCCACTCGTCGCAACATGTAGACTAACTTGTCATAACTGCATTACTTAGGTCTTACTCTTTTCTTGAACTTCCCCAACTAACCCCTTCCCAGACTTAGTCTTGTCTCAGACTTGACCTTTCTGGTCTCATCTTGTCTTTCAATTGACCCTCAGTGGTCTTGGTCTTGTCTCAGACTTGATCTCCTGTGGTCTTGGCCTGGACTTAGACTCATACTCAGACAAGGTGGTCTTGACAACACTGGTATGTGTAGAGTGTGTGTGTGTTTGTGTGTGTGTTCACTTCTCTGCTGCCCACTGTGATATAACTGGGATTTCAGGCAGTCCTCTATGAGACTATAACCTTGAGATGTTTCCTGTTTTTAAACAGGGCGCAGCATGAAACATTTTCTCATATCTCCTCTCAGGGATCCAGTAAAAAGCAAATCAAAGTATTCATATCACCAAAAGATTTCTCTGAACAAAGAGGTGTGTGTGTGTGTGTGTGTGTGTGTGTGTGTGTGTGTGTGTGTGTGTGGCAAGCACAGTCTTTTCTGTAGTCTCAATTTATGGTGTCATTAATACTCTATGAATAAATAATATCAGGTGAAGTAGCCAACTAATCAGAGCAACATGACATAATGCAATGCTAGAATGCATTATAGAGTCAGATTACTGGTGGTGCCACTTTAAACTCAAGCCCTGCTTTAAGGTGTCCCACAGTCAACAGGTTGGGGGTGGTGTGATATTTAATATGACTGATTCAATGACATCATCTTTCTTTTAGGAGCATTTTAGAAACCACAAGCATCCTAGCTTACACTCAATGCTGAGAAAATATGTCCTAAATTGGACCACTGCACCCCTGACACAATACTTGTGGTCTTCTCCTTCAGGATGATGGCATAGTTAGTACAGAAGGTGACACTGATCAGAAAATCTCTCTCTTGCCCTCTATTTCTCTCTCTCTCTCTTTCTCTCTCACTCACTCACTCACACACACACGCGCACACACACACACACTCACAGTATAAGACAGCAGCAACGGCTGGGTCACACACACACACACACTGTGAGATAGCAGCAACAGCTGGTGTATGAGACAGCCAAATCACAAAGAGGGGTCCATGTGAGAGAAAGTGAAGTCTTTTCCCCATTGATTCTCATCCTAAAAATACTTTTCCACACAATGGAGGTTAATATTCTCCCCTTTTCATATGTTCCCTCTCCCCCCATTTCCTACAACCTTCTGCCTGCAATCTCCCTGCTACCTCAGTAAACGGCTCTTCAGCAGAATCTGTGGCCCTGCCTCAATTGCATCAGAGACAAGTGTGCCTGTAGGCTCTGTTCACCTGCTATAGGAAAGTGAGGGAGGCAGTTCAATCAGGCATTTGATGCTCTGTGCTGGCATTAATGGAGCCCTTCTCTTAGTGCTTTGATAAGGCACCTGCTTACAGAAATGGAATCAAGGGGGAAACGGGATGCACAACCCCTCACAACAATTCCATTTGTGCCAAATCTAAATCATAGACGCATGAGACGGAGACGGAGAGAGAGAGAGAGAGAGAGAGAGAGAGAGGGACACTTTGTGTAAAATAAACGTCAGTGACCCTCTGCAGTTCTTACTGAACCATTAGGAACAAAGGAGCAAAGACATCAGGTTTAAAAAAAACAAAAAAACCGAGTAATAACTCTGTGGTGCAATCCTTCAACAAGGACTAAAGACAACAGGTATGATCAATGAGTGTCTGTGTAGCATTAACATTCACAATTTCTCTTACGCGTTTGCTTTACTTAGCCATGGCCCAAATTCCAGCTGTCAGTTGATTTACTTTGAGATCTGATGTAGAGTCTCTGCATCCCGTCAAGTTTTCCAGCCTCAGCGAGCCAAAGGAAGATGTGCTGCGTGTGAAGAGGATCCATCTGCTAAACACTAAGCGTCTGCCTCTGTGTCTATATATTACACTGAGACAATACTCAGAATTACCACCCTATGTTTTGTAATGATGTCGCATCTGCAGCTATTCATGCTCTGGTCCACAGAGGACGGTTCAGTCGTTCTGCTTCTACTAAAACACAAAATATAGGAAAAAAACCCCAGCTGATTACCTTAGTGTCTAACATGACTGCTGGAAAATTACGATGTACTTAATGACTCAGGCGATCGTTTGATGTTATTTTTGTGTTTTCCTCCAGTTACGGTAGATGAAATGCAAAGATGGAGAGGTGCCTTTTAGCTCTTGGCTGTCAAGGCAAAGGAGTTGTTTGTGCCAACATTAAGCGCATCCTGCCTTTCTTGTCTCTCTCACTCTGTCTTTTCTCATTCTTTTTCCTTTCATTTCCCTGTCAAGTGCCGAGCCTGAAGACAGAAGCTTCAGCAGGAATAACGTCAGGGTAGAGTCACTTTGGCAGAACCCCGGTCACATCTGTCAAGTCACGCTGAATTAGAGTCCCTGTGTCCCCCCAGTAAACACCCCCAGACATTGCCTCTCTTCCCAGCAGGATTTAAAACAGCAACTCAATGTCAGGGTCACGTGCGACCCCAAGGGACTCACTTGCATGTTGCCCGATTAAAAACATCAGTTTCCTGGAAACACTTCCTACCTCTGCATGCCATCACCTCAATAAAAAAAGGGTGTAATATGTTCTACTGATCCACTGGAAAAATTAAGTACAAAATTTCCAGCATGTTAAATTGGTCATACAAAATAGCCAAGGGTTAAATTTGTCATAACATACTATTAGTAAAATCAAGACTTTCACAAACTGACAAAACTATTCTTTAAATAGAGCGATGGTCTGTTTTTAAGTTTGAGAAAATAGCGTCCCTGGTTCTACCCATACATCCTTCCCAATAATCTTCACTGAAAGGTCACGTCGCTACACTGTAGAGGGTGTGTAGATATGCTCCCCATAGGCGCAATCATCTACCAACCACGAATCATTTCAACAGGCTACAATTAACGGCACCATGAGAGACACTAAGCACCAAGCTCCTCTCCACACGTCAACACTACCCACACTCTTAGTTTCATTAGCTAATACCATAAAGCAGAAAATAGAATCGCGAAATAAATGAAACATACCTCAGGAACAAAGTTTGAGTAAATGTTTTGTTTTGTTTTGTTTTTTCCCCTGAATATGGTTGTATCTTATATTCAGTTGTACTCTTTTACTCTTGTAAATGTAGGAGTTATTTTCCACAGATTTGCTCAAACGCTAGCAATTGTGCACTGACGGAATCCTATTGGTACTACCTATTGATTGGCTGTTCAGCAAACAACTGAAAAAGAAAGCTAAGGGAAACAAAGCCTTAGATGCTTTTTCTCTACCTCTTAAGTCATTCATAGGTGAGATAAAGACTGAGAGTGGCTAAGGTTCCTGTAAACAAATCACATAATTCACCCAAACAAGTCCTACTATACACTTGTTTGACTATCTAGAAATGCAGAACTTATATCATACTGACACGTAGCCCACAGCGCAGCGGTATCCCGGTGACAATTTAATTTCACTACCAAAGCAAGTCCTTATCCTGAAGCCAAGTCTCCATGCTATGTGTTTAACAAATATATTCTGGAGACAACACCACATTAATGTCATTTTTTCTATCTGTGGGAATTTTATCACTGCACATATTATTTCGCATTTAAATTCTGATAGCCTGTCACAGACGGTAAAACAGCCATTTGAAGTCAAAAGACTTTATTTCAGGTGGTAACCATGACAATGGCATACCCTAGCTGCTCAAAGCAATTATGGCCAAGGTAATTAATGTAGGCACATCACATTCCAGTCAAATTTCACTCCATGGAGAACATATTACAGACATTCAATCAAAGACAACAGATTTTTCCTGAAGCTTCTGAAGACTGTCCAGTTTGGTATTTCTCTTTTTCTCTCTATCACACACACAGATACGCACACACACAGAGAGCTCATTACTTTTCTAATGATTACTAAAGAAAGAAAGAAAGAAAACATTTCAGGGCTCTGGTATTTAAAAATTCAGAAATGTCAACAGACTGCATGAGTCCAAGCATACATTCAAATGACAAAAGTCATTGAATACGGCTAATTTTCACAGAAAAATGCTTAATCCTGGTTAAACAAATGAAAAGTAGTGTCGCAGTTCCACTTAAGAGGTTTAAAACTTTTGTTTGAAAAATCGGTTTTACCAAATGTCAGGCAATCTCAGACATAAAAAAGCAATTTCATAAAAAGCTGTTACCTGTCATATGACCTCAAGCAAACTATGAGACGAGATGTCACCTAAAGGAAGAAACAAAAAGTCACAGTAAAATATCTGAAATTTCAGTCACTCTCCCACAAATTAAAGATTTTTGATAGCTAAGATTTTTGAGGCATGATACAGTTGCTTCAGTCTTCCATGCCATATGGTATGACCAGTGGAGGGCAATGAATTTGTTTTATTGTTATAAAAATATGTATCTACTTAAGTACAGACTTGAGTCCAAACCTTAACACAGACACACTAGTTAATAACTAATAAATTCGGTTTGAAAATTAGGTAGTGTCACTAAAATGGCCAGCTAAACCACACTGAACTCAGTCACACTGTTTCATCTTTTTAAAGATATTAAATAACTTCATCTGGAAATATCATTCATTAAATTCATTTATGCTGATGCTCTTATCAAACAAACAGAAGCTAGTGTTGTGCTTAGAGCAGAAATTCTGCTCTGGTACTGCTGTACCTGAGTGCCTTGCTTACACCTATTCAGTTTCATAAAAACAATTATTTTCTGGTTGATATTTGAAGAAAATTGGGATCTAGTTTTCAATGTAATCTTTTGGGGCCTAATTTTTTGGGTACAAAGTTTTACTGTTTGTTTGACCCCTCATTAAACTCACTCCGGAATTCAAAATGGGGAGATTACAGTTTAATGAAGTGAAATATAGAAACAAATAAACCAGAGTAAACCTATGTTTGAGTCAGACTGAGCTTGAAATAAAACTGTAAATTAGTATAGAGTGTATACAATTCATTCTTGTGTTGTCAAAAAAGTATTTAGTGTTGGTAGCAAACAACAATATTTTGATATTCGTAAATGTCTATCACATGCTGTCATTAGTATATGACATATATTATTCATACCACCTGACAATAAAACCAGAAATCTTATTTCAGAAGTCACTAATGCTCTTTAAAAGCACAAAACCAACACAAATGAACGCAGTACAAGTCTTTGATCTTAAAAAAAAAAAAAAACAATTTAAATAAGTTTTAATTTTGAATCAGTATTTTTGTTTTCACTTTCAAAACATCATTTTAAATCAGTCACATAGATATAAGACACTGAAGAGAAGGACCAATAGGATGCTATGTGATACTGTGGCATAGCTGTCTTAGAGTGTCTATAATGTCACAGTAGGTTGACAAATGGCCTGAGCTTTGCACTCATCAGGCAGATCAATGTTAACTTTACAGAGTATGTAGAAACCACTGAGATCCCCCTGTGGCAGTGAACAGTGCACCAATCAAGGTTGGACAGCATGGTTCATTAGTTGTCAGGAATTTACTGGGAGAAAGAGAAGAATGACAGCACAGGAAGGGGTGGGAACAAAAGAATGGAGTAGGGTTTAACACATATGAGAAAAAGAGAGATAGAGTTAGAAATGTTTTAAAAAGAGAGACGAATTTCTTAAAGATGAGGTGGCTGCCTAGATAAAGCAAGCAGATGTTTATGCCCGTAAGGCGTGAAAGGCACTTTTCTCACAGCTTGCTGACAGGAGCTTATCAGCATCTTCTTGTTGCTCTATTTTCTCTTCTTAAAAACTGACACCCTCTCCACCCACCAAAAAAAAAAAAAAGAAGAAGCTAGTAATCAAGTTATCCCTAAAGTCTGACTGATGAACTGTCAAAACAATGAAAATGATCAATCAGGCACAAATTTGATTATCAAAATTGACAAGAGGTATTATATGATTTGGCTTGAAGGATTTGAAGACAGTTTCAATTTGAATCAAAACAGAATGCGCTGAGTCTTTCAAAAGCAGTTGTCTTACTTTTAATTGTTGGGCTGACTCATAGTTTTAAAAGGGTTCTGATTGAAATATTGAAAAATTTGAAGTGGAAATTGTTCAGAGCGGTTCAATTTCCTAAAATCTCAATAGCTCAGATTAAAATGTCACCAGTGGGCAGCTCCTCTGTGCCCTCACACATGTTATAAGATCAAAATTTAAAATGGTTTTCGTTACTGTCTTCTCTTGTTCGTTCTTTAATTTCCTGCACAAGATGTTGCAGTGTATCTTATCTGTTTCCCACATCCTTGCTATTGCTCTGCAGCAAGAGGCATTTACCAGTAGTAGACACTTAGGCAGCGCCATTAACCACACCCACAATGAGGTAAACTCCGCCTACCCCCTAATCTGCCCCATCCCTCTCCCCTGTCCCTCTCCCTCCGTGTTTGACTGATTCGCCTCAGACTTTAAAAAGTATCTCACTATGGAAATCATTATCTCACTATAGAAATGACATTTTAAATCACTTTCTGGTCCAAGTATTGCTACACCTGTTTCCATTCCTCCCTCTAAAAGAAATGAGATTATACATTGTGACAGGCAAAACAAATTTGAGCAGAAAGATAAACAAAAATGTCATTTTAATCTTGGAGTGTCACCAGCGACAGCTGCTGTGTGTACATAATTAATGGGAAGGAAATGCTTTGAAATTCATTCATTCAAAACCATTTTTCTTGGGTCATCTAAATTCCTTGTTACAATGATTTGCAGTTACAGGTTTTAACCAACAGGTGGCATCATAACAACAGCGGGGGGGGGGGAGGGGGGGATCATGGCAAAAGCTAGTATAATATTCAAGGCCCTTCGAAAGGAGGACATATAACTGCCTCTAATTCAGTCAAATTCTGCAACATCTACGAGTAACAGCACTTTCAAAGATACCAAGGACTTCCATTCATGTACAGAACACTCTCCAACCACCACAGGACACTGAACATAAACGTTGCACTGTGACCCAGTTCTGCAGATGCTCACAGAATTCAAAACTGAGATTGAGATTTTTACAGGTAAGTGAGAAGGAACCTTACCTGTGGAGAACATGTGTGGCCTTAAATTTATAAAATATGTACAAAACATTATAACACAAGAAAGAGACAAATGACCCCCCACTTGGTTACAGTAATAATCATTTACCTGATCTTTGTGTTGCAAAAATAAAAACACCACACCCTACCCAGTTCATTCAAGCAACAGCAGAGTGGAGTGTTTATGCTTCATCTAAGAGGAATAAGTGATTCATCTGGCTATACTAAACTAAGATCACATGATGACGTTAATAACGCTGCTGTACTTGTGTTCGTCCAATGTGGACTCCTGCATTTCTCATTTCAATGAAGGCAATGATTTCCATGAAAATTTTTACATCAGAAATGGAGTTCTGAGAAACGGTGCATGTCCCTATTGAAGTGCATTACATCACACCAAAGAGCTTTGACTTAATGTGAACGGCAATAAACCAATAAGCAATTATAAGTGAGACCAACAGATATAACAGACTATAACCTGTCTTTGTTTAAAAAGCTCATTCAGAATTGTGTCCTGATGCTAAGTAGCCCTGAGCCCACATCACTATTGCAGTCACATCAGCAATTTAGGGGGGGGGGGGGGGGGGATCTTATTTGGGAGGTTGGTTTATATACCTGACAAATTCCTGTACCTTTTTATTTTACATGGACTACATCTTGGTATCCTTACTCAAAAATAAAGAACCAACTGCAGCTGCTCTCATTTAAATGGTAAACAGGCAATATCTCTGTGTAAGGTGAGATATAGGAGGTAAAACCTGCACACCTACATAAACAAGAACTGAGTTTATGTTGGGAAGAACTGGAATGCAACATTTTGTGCATTTATAAGGGCTTTATTTAAAGTTTACTGTTATTTGTCCAAATTTCTAAGATTAAAGGTGTTGCACCTCATCAATTCTATTAATTGAGGGCAACATACATACAGCTCACTTCAATGTGTCCACAGTTACAGGAAAATGGAGCCAATCCCCCGACAGCACATTTGTAGCAACCATTACCATGACGACGTAAGCAAACAACCTCAGGTTGGTAGGGAACAAATTTTCAACTGTGAGGACAACCGGGCCTCTCAGAGGTATTGACATACTTTTCTTTCGTTTTTCATAGATCCAAGTCCGTTGATAACCTACGTAGCCTATGTGTATTATGTTTATGTACTGGCTGCAATTAACTGGAAGTGATTGTTAGACTAGCTATGTAACGTATAATTACAAAGGCTTGAAAGCTAATCACAGTAAACAACGATGCAACATTTTAGCCAATTCAGATAGCCTTGAACACAGCATTACTAAACAACTTTCGCATTTAGACTGCACAATCTATACAACTAATGCATTTATAGTCCGTTCGTTTCAAATTCTAGTGACTCGCTGAGGAATCAAAGAACAACCTGGCTAATGAAAAGCAAGAATTAATTAACTAATTTATTGGATGGTTGATTAATTAGATACTTAATGTCCAAACATTTAATTGCATTCCCATCCGTTCCCTCCAATTAACTTCACTGAAATTATATTGACCTCAAATTTGGTAGCCTCAGGTAAGAAAAAAAAAAAACATTTAACTTGTAATGAAATTATCAACGTTGTGAACTTCATCAACATTGTTATCAACATTGTAATTAGACGTCTTTGTTGCGTGTAAAATTGAGGTCAGTTTAGTCGACGAATTGGTTGCGTTACTTTAGGAAATGCCAGACCAGACCTGAAAATATGGCGGACCAAGCACAGAGAAACAGCCGCAAGACGTTTAAGGATGTTTCACCTGCAGACCTGAGGAAAATGTGCCCTCAGCAAAAAGCGCGATACCTGGCTTACGCCGAGCCGTCCAAGAACGTTGGGGGTTCGGTGGCAATAGCAAAGCAAAGGGTACGTGTATTTATACATGAGAAAAGAGAACAAGAAAAACAGCTGTTGCAGAGCGCCGAGGAGAAGAAGTGTCAGGATGCACTTATTGGTCAACTCAAAGCGGCAGAGGCGAGGAAACGAGTACATCAAAAGAGATTACTGTATCAGAAACTGAAGGCATGTAATAGCCTACAATCCTACTCTAAACAACATCAAGGAGCAGTTTTATGATTATGTACAGTTAAAGAGTTGTGGGTATGTCTTAAATATCAAATGTTAACATAAAAAATGTAGACATACTCTAACCCACTGTTAAAAACGGGATGTAGTGCTCAAGTAGCCAACAGCATTTGTGTAGTTGAATTTAGTTTAAAATAAATAAATAAACAAACAAATAAAAATGCTGTAAAGTTGATTCCTTTACTATTTTGAGTTGAGCCGTTTGTTCTTTTTCTTTTTTTCAACTGTGCGTAACTTTTATGCCCATCTATGGAAGTCCTATTAGTTCGCGGACACAAAAAATTGGAACTGTAGTCTAATGTAGATGTAAACGCATATGTCTTCTCTTGCAAATCTCCAGGAGCAGGAAATCAACTTTCTGATCTCCTGCCAGCCTACTGCTCTAAGTGCACTTCGATTAAAATTACTGTTGCCATCCAGAGACATCAAAATGGATAGGACTGACCCTTTGGACAAAAAGCAGGTATTCCCTTGGCAGTAACATACAAGTAGTGTTGAAGTGACACATGAAATTAAACACATAATGGTTGAAGAAAGTCACCATTTTTCCGTCACACTTTTTTTTTTTTTTTAAATATTTATACTGACATAGTACGGCACAGTAGAGCACCACAGCTCTGCTGGACTTTCAAGGTTAACCATATTAATACATGATTGTGGACATCCCAAAGTTCAGCTGATGCCCGGGTGAAATGTTTCACTAAGATGTATGACAAATAGCTGTGCCTTTTACAACATAGGTGGTACCTGGAATTCCTGGCTCTGGAATTCAAGACAGTGTGTTTCCAATGCGTATTATCATCAGTTATGTTACTACTCTAATGGTTCACCACTGGCAAGGAATATTAAAGACAAAAAAATTAGCACCAACAATAGTAAACTGTGACTGGCCTGTGCAACTGTAAATAAACAGTATGCCCCACTCTCGTCATTTAATGGATCTATACAGAACTATGCATTGCTATGTGCAGAGCACAACTGGCTTTATAGTTTCTATATCATCTCATGTTTGTGTCAAGATGAAGAGAGCAAGTCTTTGCCTGAATGTGATCGATCTGACCAGCTGTCATGCCTGTGATTTTCTGCCATCAGGATTCTGTAATAACACACAGGGAACAGGTTCTTCTGTGGAACCTCCAACGTCCGTCTTGATAGTCTTACACTGAGTGTCACAACACTGATGCTATCTCTCAAATAAGCTGAAGGAGGACCAATCCACAGTTCTCCACACACTTTGACAGCCTGCCTCACATACTTATATTATCTCCCCTCAGCAGGTGTGGATTGGAGTGCCTGAGGGTTTTTATTTTATTCGTTTCTTTCCTTTTTTTCTCTTTCAAACAGCACTTAACAATATTAATTAAACTGTTACTCCAAAAAAATGACAGTTTGATCTGATTGCCATTCTCAATGCATTGCTCTGCCAAATGAACCAAGCTCTGTAGTGACATATGACATGAGAGATACTACAAATCATCTTTTTTTCCTTTAATATGATTTTTTTACTTTATTGATTTTGTACTGCACACGGTGTTCATGCAGATAACTTACAAAACAACAGGTCAGCTCTGGAGCCAAGGCCTAAGCCTCTGCCTTAGTCTCAAAGAAATGAGATTAATTACTTCTATTAAAGAAACACATCTTTTATTCGAAAGCAAAATGAAAAAATAATAAACTCTGGACTTACAAATGGTATTAAGAAACTTTAAACTAAAGTATTTGTTCATGCTTTAAGTCTGTGAGTTATCTGCACCCTGTGCGTACCAAGGTTCTTAATTTTTCATCAAGAGGGTTTGACTCCGTTCATCCATCATGAGCAACTCTTGACTGAGTTTTTCTTTCTATTTCTGGTTCTTTCTGCCCCCCCAACCCCCAAATTGTCTCACATATTCTCATTGTTTTTCTTTCTGCAGAGAAGAAGGGTTGAGGAGATCCTGGGAGACGAGAAGGATCTGACAATCATTCGAAGCTGAATGTAGTCACATAGTGTTCAAGACAGTGGCGCAGTTCTGCAGGGTTGGGTAGGGTAATGCAGACACAGCATAAAGATGTCATAAACCACAACCATCAGTGTAACCTCATCACTGCAGCATTCTTCAATGCACCTGCTTAGCAACATATACCGAGGCCTACTTTTTTTTCAAAGGGTGACACAATAAACTCATTCAGTATGCAATGGAAAGATAACCAAGGGTTTTTTTTTTCATTCCTATTATTTGTAATTCTGAGAATGAGAAAAATGTAAAGATGTGAGTCGGATAACTATGCTGCAGTTGTTTTCCTCACTGAAGTATATTCAGAGGCACTACAGGGGCACTTCATTTACAGTACACATTGCACAACTGAGTTTTTCTATTGCAAGTTGGTCTGGATATATACTTTAGTGGAAGTACTCTATGCAGAGACAATGAGGCTTTCAGACGCAGACTGATTTTCAAAAATAGCACAGATAAATGAATAGCCGCATGCCTTCTTCCTTTTATCCCGTTGAACAAGTCAAGAAACATGGCAGACAAGTAACGTTATCTTGTGTAAAGCATCTGCACCCGAACCTGTGTTTAATGCTTTGCAGACATGCAATGCTGCTGCTTGACAGAATGCCGGAGAGTAAATCATGTTATTTAACTGGGAAGCTTGTATCAAGTCAGGGATGGCAAGATACTGTCATGTTGCCAGAAATGGGAGAGAGCAACAGGACTGAACCAGAGCATATATTTATACACTCACACGTACACGTGGAAACTGTGCTCAGATTCATAAAACTTTATTAACATGAATTAATCAGCACAACTAAGTTAATTTTCATTAAAGCTTCTTTAACTAACAACTTTAATGACAGTAATAAAGTCATGCAGTAAACCTTTTTTTTAAAAAAAACCCATATCCAAAATGCGAAAAAGATTTTTGATGGAGGAAAGCAAAATTTAAAATATAGTGCTTATTTGTGCTTTATCAATGATTATTTGTGTAGAACATATTAAAAGTCAAAACTGCAGAGTTTTTAATTTTTCTCCCCAAACTACTATATTTCTTTCCAAATCCAAACAAAATCCAACAATACTGAAATTGCTCACCATCTTTCTGGATCACTATCTATTTGTAACATTTGTCTAGTTCCACATGATCACCCTCCAAAGAGTCAAGACGAAGCAAGAGGCAGAATTGATTTAATATTATTTTTCATTTCTCTGGACAATGTAGGAGTGTGAAAGGTAAATGTGCTGCAAAATTGAGCTTGTCAACTGCTATAAGGGGGGGGGGGGGGGGGGGGGGGGGCAAAGAAACAAGCCAAATTCAAGTAAACAAGACCAATGCCACATCAGAATAATGTTCAACATAAGCCAAAGTGTAATTTTAACTGCTGTGCATTTGTTTGTCTTTGTTGAAGCAGAGAGCTTTAGTGACACCAAGTGGTAAGTGACTGAGGCCTTGCCTTGTGGTATTATGCTCTTGTGGGTGCTCTTGTGGCCCTGATGCGGGAGTCTGAAGCGATTAAATAGCAGTCAAATTTCATGGGTTTAGACAGCACCTTTAAAAGCTAAATCATCAGAAAAAAAGAGAAATATTATTATAGTTTCGCCAGTGCAAATCTCTGATTGTTTAATATACACTGAGCTTAATACATATTTGTTCAGTAAATTCAGACTTACTCAAATTACATACGAATTTGATATACATCGAACTTTTGCCCTGGACCTCAGATCGCTGGCTGCCTATCCCCTGTTATTGTTGGTGTTTGGCGCCTCTTGCTGGTTCTTTGAAGAACACATAGTTCTGAGAGAAACTGAAGATTTGGTGTTATGTGAAGCGAGAACATATAGAAATAGTGATCATTTAAAGATTAGAATATGCAGATTATACAGATGTTTTGATTTTGCTCTTGCTTTTATTTCTACAAAGTTTTTTTTTTCTTTCTCAACATATTTCAACATGTTGCTGTTTGATTACGATCTACGTAATGAATATCTGTAACGTTTTCTCAGGTTAAGTTGAATGTGCTAAGTCTTGCCAGTCATTAATTTTGTTAACACCTAGATTCAGATTCAATCGAGGCAGTATTAGTATCTGTCGTGGCTTGACTCACAGAATGTAATAATAAATGACTTAACTGTTGAAGGCATAGAAATGCCACATTAAAAGCGGCAACTCCTTCCTCTTTCTATAAGTCTTATCAACAAAATGTCATCAGTGCTGTTAGCTGATAAAGTTACCGCGGCCTCGTTTTGTATGGTCCGCACTAAGAAAGGAGTTCCAATGGAAATGAAAATTACCGAGGAAGTCCTTCGTGAACTGCCTGAGTAGAACTGTCTAAGTTGACGCATGCGCAAGTCATCATTAGCCTGCCTCTGTAAGGGTGTCGATATTGAAGCTGGAACATTGGAGGAAAAAAGATACTGTGTTTCTGTACGTAAAACAGCGTAAAAGAAACGGATGTGCTTCAGAAAACGAAACGGCTACCGCCCTCCAGATCATTTTAATGCAAAAATTGTAAGTATTGTCAATTGCAGCATTTTCAAAGCAAAACGTTTAGTTTGCCAGTGGATGGTGGGTTTTTCCCGTTTTGAAAAGGTCCGTGATTCCTCAAGAATGGGTCGTCCTCAGTAAACCCCTGTTTCCCTATTTTTATCTGAGAACTTGAAACCTTGTGGTAATGTTCTGGGGAAAAAACACGTCCTATATAGTTAGAATCAACCTTTCCTAGAAACAGACGGACGATTGTCTTCGATAGGCTATATGGAGTGTGTGGTAATTCGCAACTGAGGAGGGACTACCGCTTATTTTTCTCTCTGTGTCACTGCTTATTTTGTATCAGTGAAAAGGTATAAATGTGGGTCCAATACAAACAGAGTAGTTGTTTGATACACTTCTGTTTTATTCAGTAATTCTCTTCTAAATGCGTCAATGATTTATTTTGTGAGGCGAACTACACTACTCAAACGGTACGTCCACTGTGTGCTTACAGGCTGGCTGTAATTTTTCAAAGGGGAGTGAATCGTGCTCCGAAGTGATGTTTTCAATGTACAATTATTACAGGAAGAACGGGGAAGGAGTGCAGCCGGTGTGTCACGGGGATAACGGGTTTGAAAGTGTTCAGTTTTCACGGAGAGAAAACGAATACGTGCATCTTCTGCTAAATTTGGTTCAAAGCTTAGACAGTACAGAATAATGTATCAAAGAGGCTTTGAACCGAGTACCGGTTTATTGATAAGGCATTGCTTCTTAATATTATTGAATCCTGTCGTCATTTAGTTTCAACAAATAGCCCGTTTAGACGCCCAAATTAACCACTGAGGAGAATAAAAACGCACAGATTACAGTCTTGTGGGAGGGGGTCTATTTTCAAGTCAAACGTCTCGGAAGTGGGTGAGGATAAAACCTGTATTATCATTACGTTTTGGCTACACTTGATCAGTGTTGTACTAATTTATGAGGAGCTCACTGCCTCAAAATGTATGCTGTCTTTCGATTAAGATCTTTATTTTCTCGGTCTGAGGGTTCGCGTGCTTTTTCCTCTCGAAAGATGTACTCCCTCTCCCTCTCGCTGTGTAGTAAAGCGCGTTCCTGACTCACGCGCGAGACCTTCGGGTGAATGAATTCTGTGTGCGCGGAGCGCGATTCGCGTACACGTCGTGTGGAGGAGGGCAAGGGGGCGGGGCCATGTATGTCGCGTGGCGGCGTAGCGCTTTGAACGCGTTCGCGCGTGCCAATACGTGGGGCACGCGCTTCCGAAACGAGGGGAAACACAGAAATAGTGCACGTTGACGTAACAGGGTGAACATCAGGACTGATTTGACATGAATGAAAACAGATATCTTTTAAATTTAGATTTCTGAATCAAGGTCCACTCTTGTAGTTACATTTAGAACTATAACTAAATTAACAAACAGTTTTATAAGCAGCCCAGTGCAGGGACTAGTGTCCAAAGGACTCGTAGATGTAAGGTCATGTGTTTATTGATGGTTTCAATAATAAGCCTGTGTATTGCAAAATGGATAATTACTTTTAGTCTCGTTTTAAAATGACATCTGTCTGATTTATGCCTTGATTAATTTTCATAATTATGGGCTATGTCCTTTAGTACTCTTCATATTCTGACATAAAGGTCTTTGATCTGGAAAGACAACACTTTTCAGGTAATTCACACAAAAGCAGATTTAGGACATTTTTTGTAAGAAAGTTTCAGTGGATGTTGTGGCCCCAGTTCATATTAAGTGTGCTCAGTTGTGCTCTTGACTGTCAGTCCTAGTGGTGCCTTATACCTGTGGTGCGGGAAGAAACAGTTCTGTAGCAATTTTTGCATGTACACTCGTATGTGTACACTTTTGCATGCGTTAATACAATAAATTATCATGTGCTGTAGTAGAAACAGCTGAATTATATATTTATATGCAGAAAATTATACTACAGGCTACTTTGATATGTAGTTATTGTGTAGAAACACAGTAATTAGAGACAGTTTATGTAAGTGGACAGAATTAACTCACTGGCTTA
The DNA here is from genome assembly GCF_902362185.1 of Chanos chanos. Taxonomy (NCBI): domain Eukaryota; kingdom Metazoa; phylum Chordata; class Actinopteri; order Gonorynchiformes; family Chanidae; genus Chanos; species Chanos chanos. The sequence goes on along the minus strand of NC_044497.1, from coordinate 29,699,655 downwards.
TTAATCCTAAAATCCTAGGCTTTACAGTGACCCTCTGTGCCAAAGAGGGCCAAACATGTTTCTTGTTTTGGGGTGGACTGTTGTAGTCTCAGCTGTCACTTATGTGTGTGATGCTAGTGAACTAGACTGTAGTTATATAAATGTGACCTGATCAGACACTGTAATATATCATCAGAAAAGGATTCCCTTATTTTGATCTTTGTGGTTGCAGAAGTGAAATAGAGGACAACGTTGGTTTCGCAAAGTAACAGGTGATAGTTTATTAAGTTACTTTAGACTGATAGGGGAAAATGGACAGTCATGGATAGTCTCAGACATTGGCAGAAGATCATTGAAAATATTAAATATATGCAGCTTTTGCTGAAGAAGCACAATAGAAATGTTTTTTTCAGAGAAGACAGTAAGAGAAACAATAGCATGACAGAGAGAGAGAGAGAGAGAGAGAGAGAGAGAGAATTTACCACCACCACCGATATTTCAACAGACAGTTGTCATTATTGTTGTGGGTACTTTTTTGTTTGTTTGTTTTCCTGCATGTTGTAAACTATTTAACTACTTTGTATTAAGTTCTTTTTTTAAGGGAGGGTTAGTTTTATGTAAAGTGTCTAAATATTTGGATGATTTTAACATGAAGCAGCAAGACCTGATATGGTTTTCTTCAGAGTCTTTCGTGTATGGAACAGTTATTCAGCAGTGAGTCTATTGTAAGACCTCTCTGAGGTCACATTATTTCAAAAGGCTTTGAGCTTAAACGGGGGCCATAGCTGAGTTAAATGGCCCCCTTTCATGTTGTCTCAGCCCTCAGGGTCCTATATTAAAAATATCTGAAGTGAATTTACAGGAAAATTAAAGGAAACATGGATTGCTCTCACTGTCAGAGCCCACACACAGACACACACACCACACACACTCACACACTGTTGCTCACATGTACAGTATTTTTGAGAGTGTGAGAAGAAGCCTGGATGAATAGGAGTTTGTGACATCTTCATGTCTTTTATGCCAATCTTAAGGAGGTAGTTGAAGTGCGAGCTGCACAGAGATTAACCCGGTGTCGTTGGGAAAAAAAAAACAGATCTTAAAGAGGAAGTATGAGTCATTCATGTCATTCTGCGGCCATTTTGCTCTCCTGTCTCTCTCCCTCTCTCTCTCTCTCTCTCTCTCTCTCTCTCTCTCTCTCTCTCCCTCACTCTCTCTCTCTCTCTCTCTCTCTCTCTCTCTGTCCTTTTCCCTGTCAATCTCTGCCTCTCTCTTTTCCCCTTGATATCTCCCTCTCTCTGTCTCTCCATCCATCTCTGTCTCTCTCTCTCTCTCTCTCACTCTCTCAAATCTGCCAATTGCCAGGTCTGTGCTTCACTTGAGAATCTCCGTGTATTTCATTGTGTAGTGAGTTGTTAACGCTGTCTTTCTGACTTTTTGACTGGAAATTTAGCAGCCTTGCAATTTGAAATTTTATAAGTGAAACTGTGTTTGTTAAACTGGTGAAAAAAATACGTCATACTTGGTTAAGATCAGAGTGTAAATTTCAGATTTAAATTTCTTTGTTGTTTTTTTTTTCACCCTCCCAACAGTGACTAACCACAGCTCCTACCATCTTAAGAGATCTAGACGTGTCTTAATTCTGCTCTTTTTTTTTTCCAGAGTTGGTCCTCATCTACTTCCTCTTTTGTTCCCTCTTTTATTCTTTGTCTGTTGCCTGTTTCCTCTTTTCTGCATTTGACTCCCCTTTCTCTCCTCTCCTCAGTGACTTAAAAGAGAAGTAGAAAGTCTTAGGCATGACAGACCTAATGACACTTGTGATACTTTAAACCCACGTGCGATGGCTGTAATTAAACAATACTCCTTTATGTGCTTCCCCCTAGTTTGGAAGTATGTAAGTCGTTTTATGAATTAATTCATTTATTATTTGTCTAGGTTGAAATTCATCAGTTATTTCTCTGAAATTAAATCAGTAACTTTGAGATAAGTTTGTAAATGGCATTTCAGAGAAATCAAGTTTGCAAAAAATATAGAAATTGAATACTAATCATCTTCCAGCTGAACCTCTTGTGTGTGTGTGTGTGTGTGTGTGTGTGTGTGTGTGTGTGTGTGTTCAGAAATAAGCATCGGTTGTCTTTGTCCATGTCACAAATGTGTGCTTCTTAATGGTCACTTCTTTTTGATTTGATTTTAAATGAAACAAACATGTATGGTCAGTTTGCACTGTTCTCAGGGCATTTTGTGTGATGTAATATGGAGGTGTACAGAGTATATGGAGATGTTGTACAGTTTTGTTCTTTTCATCTGAGGAAATGGGTGGAGGGTGTTTTCATATTACTGTGGAAATGTTATTGTGCAAATGCAAAGATTAGTTGTTGTTTGTCTCATGTTTTGCATGTGTGATGTGGAGAAACTGAGATATTAGCTTAGATCATCCTTTACAGGAATAAGGAATCTTCATTAATGAAGAGTTTATTTTAACAATCTTAACAATCATTCCCTCTCTAAACTACCTTTAATTTATTACATCCCTAACATTTTAACACGTGACTAATACTTAACTCTGTGCTTTCTAACACACCCCATATCTGTTCAAATGCTTTTTCTTTGAAGATTTTCCTGCCAAAATGTTTTACAAAAATATTTTCATTACTCCAATAGACACTGTATTATAATTAGGTACTGAACTCTGATCTCCCAGTAATGCATAAGAGGAAGCCACTAATATGAAGTCTTGGCATCTCTTTCTCTCTCCCTGTGTGTGCGTGCGTGCGTGCATGCGTGTGTGTGTGTGTGTGTGTGTGTGTGTGTGTGTTTATGCACATGCTTGTTTGTGCTCCTGTCTTGTATACCTGTACCTGTCATGACCTGTGTGTGTGTGCGTGCGTGTGTGTGTGTGCGTGTGTGTGTGTGTGTGCGTGTATGAAGGAGAGGTGCGCGGCCAGCGGGGGGATGACATGCATGTGTCCGGGCTGTTAACATCGTTGAGGATTTTAAGACTAATAGGCAGCCAGCTGTCAAGACATGATGGACATACTGGTAACTTTTCTCTCTCTCTCTCTCATTCATCACACTGTGACTGTGGCGTTGCTTTGTCTGTGGTGTCTGTGTCGCCGTTGACCTAACTATTCATTTTGAACTTTATGAGTGGACTTGGTCAGCGCTGTCTGAATGGCTCAGCCATTTCACTCACTCACTCACACACACACACACACACACACACACACACACCTGGGACACATATGTCTTTCTGGGGTTTTTTGTATGGATGTTTATGTTTACCTGTTTGTTTGTTCATTGAGTTGATTTGACTTAAAAAAGAGTTGATACTGTGAGTAATATTTGTTGAGTACAGCATCAGACTTTCTCTGTTAGAAGTCACGGGGAACATTATTCCATGAGTGGGCACATGTGATTGGGGCAGGAAAGGAACTTTTGAGTGAGTTTGGCTGTAGAACGAGTTGCTTGAGTGTCTTGTTGCCTTGACCAAAGCTGATTGAAGACTATAGCTATGTATGAAATATGTTTCCACACATGTCATATAGCACACTATATCCTGTGTCAGCCATGTTGTAGGGGTGACTGATTTTCAGTGGATAATTTGATACCCTGTGTTGTTCATTATGAACAACATACACTACTGTAACACAGATATACCACAGTACAACACAGCAGTCAATATACACTAATGTAACACAGATACACCACAGTACAACACAGCAGTCAATATACACTACTGTAACACAGATATACCACAGTACAACACAGCAGTCAATATACACTAATGTAACACAGATACACCACAGTACAACACAGCAGTCAATATACACTAATGTAACACAGATACACCACAGTACAACACAGCAGTCAATATACACTACTGTAACACAGATACACCACAGTACAACACAGCAGTCAATATACACTAATGTAACACAGATACACCACAGTACAACACAGCAGTCAATATACACTAATGTAACACAGATACACCACAGTACAACACAGCAGTCAATATACACTAATGTAACACAGATACACCACAGTACAACACAGCAGTCAATATACACTAATGTAACACAGATACACCACAGTACAACACAGCAGTCAATATACACTAATGTAACACAGATACACCACAGTACAACACAGCAGTCAATATACACTAATGTAACACAGATACACCACAGTACAACACAGCAGTCAATATACACTAATGTAACACAGATACACCACAGTACAACACAGCAGTCAATATACACTAATGTAACACAGATACACCACAGTACAACACAGCAGTCAATATACACTAATGTAACACAGATACACCATAATACAACACAGCAGTCAATATACACTAATGTAACACAGATACACCACAGTACAACACAGCAGTCAATATACACTAATGTAACACAGATACACCACAGTACAACACAGCAGTCAATATACACTACTGTAACACAGATACACCACAGTACAACACAGCAGTCAATATACACTAATGTAACACAGATACACCATAATACAACACAGCAGTCAATATACACTAATGTAACACAGATACACCACAGTACAACACAACAGTCAATATACACTAATGTAACACAGATACACCACAGTACAACACAGCAGTCAATATACACTAATGTAACACAGATACACCACAGTACAACACAGCAGTCAATATACACTAATGTAACACAGATACACCACAGTACAACACAGCAGTCAATATACACTAATGTAACACAGATACACCACAGTACAACACAGCAGTCAATATACACTAATGTAACACAGATACACCACAGTACAACACAGCAGTCAATATACACTACTGTAACACAGATACACCACAGTACAACACAGCAGTCAATATACACTAATGTAACACAGATACACCACAGTACAACACAGCAGTCAATATACACTACTGTAACACAGATACACCACAGTACAACACAGCAGTCAATATACACTAATGTAACACAGATACACCACAGTACAACACAGCAGTCAATATACACTAATGTAACACAGATACACCACAGTACAACACAGCAGTCAATATACACTAATGTAACACAGATACACCACAGTACAACACAGCAGTCAATATACACTAATGTAACACAGATACACCATAATACAACACAGCAGTCAATATACACTAATGTAACACAGATACACCACAGTACAACACAACAGTCTATATACACTAATGTAACACAGATACACCACAGTACAACACAGCAGTCAATATACACTAATGTAACACAGATACACCACAGTACAACACAGCAGTCAATATACACTAATGTAACACAGATACACCATAATACAACACAGCAGTCAATATACACTAATGTAACACAGATACACCACAGTACAACACAACAGTCAATATACACTAATGTAACACAGATACACCATAATACAACACAGCAGTCAATATACACTAATGTAACACAGATACACCACAGTACAACACAGCAGTCAATATACACTAATGTAACACAGATACACCACAGTACAACACAGCAGTCAATATACACTAATGTAACACAGATACACCACAGTACAACACAGCAGTCAATATACACTAATGTAACACAGATACACCATAATACAACACAGCAGTCAATATACACTAATGTAACACAGATACACCACAGTACAACACAGCAGTCAATATACACTAATGTAACACAGATACACCACAGTGCAACACAGCAGTCAATATACACTAATGTAACACAGATACACCACAGTACAACACAGCAGTCAATATACACTAATGTAACACAGATACACCATAATACAACACAACAGTCAATATACACTAATGTAACACAGATGCACCACAGTACAACACAGCAGTCAATATACACTACTGTAACACAGATACACCACAGTACAACACAGCAGTCAATATACACTAATGTAACACAGATACACCACAGTACAACACAGCAGTCAATATACACTAATGTAACACAGATACACCACAGTACAACACAGCAGTCAATATACACTAATGTAACACAGATACACCACAGTACAACACAGCAGTCAATATACACTAATGTAACACAGATACACCACAGTACAACACAGCAGTCAATATACACTAATGTAACACAGATACACCATAATACAACACAGTAGGCAGACACCGTGGTTGTTAGAAACAGACAGCTGTGAAGATTGGTAGCTGAGGTGGCAGCAGTGATTCAAAGTTTAACATATTAAAAGAAAGCACCTCAAATCTCACCTCTAAATTCAGCATAATGATGCACATAGGATAGTTTTCCCTTACCTTAATAGTACAGACACCCTAATGTCAAACATAACCACCTAGGAAGCAGTAATGAAATATGATTGAAAGTCCTCATTGCGCAAGTGTACGGGAGTTGTGATACAACATTACTTTATAATATCTTTATTAAAGAAAGGGCTTCACTATGTGACAACATGTGTTGGAAATATGTTTTTGGTGTGTAAGAAAGCCAGTATCCTAATTTCTTTCCTTGTTTCACACACTAGTTTCCTATTCAGTAATCTGTGTAGTCATGGCTACATAATGAATAATGAAGGAAGGAGTGATTGGAGGTACACTTTTCATATCCCTTACCGTCTTCAAGAGCTTAGATTTCCACTCACTCACACAGTGTGATCCATCCACACAGCTCACTCTCCTAACCACACATCTCACTCTCCTAACCACACATCTCACTCTCCTAACCACACAGCTTACTCTCCTAAACACACGTCTCACTCTCCTAACCACACATCTCACTCTCCTAACCACACAGCTCACTCTCCTAACCACACAGCTCACTCTCCTAATCACACATCTCACTCTCCTAACCACACAGCTCACTCTCCTAACCACACATCTCACTCTCCTAACCACACAGCTCACTCTCCTAACCACACATCTCACTCTCCTAACCACACAGCTCACTCTCCTAACCACACATCTCACTCTCCTAACCACACATCTCACTCTCCTAACCACACATCTCACTCTCCTAACCACACATCTCACTCTCCTAACCACACAGCTCACTCTCCTAACCACACAGCTCACTCTCCTAACCACACAGGTACCGTCACTGTTGTCACCTTTCTGCAGGTGTTTTTGCTCATCACATACCCACACCACAGATCTGTCTCTCTCTCTCTCTCTCTCTCTCTCTCTCTCTCTCTCTCTCTCTCTCTTTCTCTGTGTGTGTGTGTGTGTGTTTTGACTGATTTCAGTGCCGCAAAAAACCTTACACGGAAGTTAGTGTGTTGATGTGTCTCTGCATTCACACACAGACACACACACAGACACACACGGGCGTGTTCGTGTCTCTGCACGCCAGTGACAGTCAACATGTAGAGTTCATTTATGGATTAGACTGGGTATGGCTTGCAGGCACGTTCTGTTCAGTAGCCAGGTTCCTGTGTGTAGTGTCACATACTCAGAGCTCCAAGAGGGCCACCCACAGACGTCACATGCCCGTCTGCCCGCGGTGTGCAATTGTCCGCTGCAGCTCTCCACTCCCTGCCTGTGTCCCCTGCTCTCACTGGGCCCTCAGCCTGGCTGTGTTCCCGCGCTTTAGCCAGGATTTAACCCTTTACCTGCATTCTTCTGTAAGCCCCAGCTAACCTCCCTGTGTGTACCACAGCTCTTCTCTTTCTCTCTCTCTCTCTCTCTCTCTCTCTCTCTTTCTTTCTCTTTCTCTCTCTCTCTCTCTCTCTCTCTCACACACACACACACACACACACAGAGCTAGACCCCTGTTTCCTTAAGACCTAACCCACATACAGAGGATGTTAGCAGCGGATAAGAGAAGAAGGAAAAGTTTGAGAGAGGAGGATAGAGGAGAGAAACGGGAGGGGAGGAGCGTTTGGATGACAGGTGAGGTTAAGAGAGAAAAGTTACGAGAGAAAAACAGAAGTGATGTGGAATGAGTTGAGTTTGTAGAATCTGAATGATGACTGGCAGGGCAGGCAGTGGGTATGAGAGGGAGGGAGAAGAACACAGAGAGTCTGAGGGAGGGATGGGGTATTTCTGGGTTTGTCACATGAGTCATGGCCACTCAGGCAAGGCATCTGGATAAAGTTAGTGGAAAGCAAGATTGAGATCTACAAACAGATGCACTGGGACACATGGACTCTCTCTCTCTCTCTCTCTCTCTCTCTCCCTCTCCCTCCCTCCCTCCCTCCCTCCTTCTTCCGCTCTTTCTTTAGGCAGAGTTTCTCATGACTACTGCCAGGTAATGGATGTGTGCTCTCTGCTCTTTGAATCTTTGCTCTTTTAAATGTTTGTATTTGCTGGGACAGTGAATCATTTTTGTTGTCTTCTGAGAAGGGTTTTTTGTTTTTTGTCATTGATGCAGAAAACTGTACACACAGGATGTTTGGCACTCTTGCCTGTATTGATCTGAGTAACATGTCGAGAAATAGAGAACGCTTACAGTAACCGCTGCTCACAGTAGCGCCTGATTTGAAGTAGCGGAGGTAAGAAGTGCAGTGTTGGTTCCTCCGGCTCCTCTGTGCTCCTTAATGATGGGTCTGTGTGAGGTACTGACAGCAGTTGGCACAGCCCTCCCCCATATCCTCCTGCTCCTGCCACTCCTGCACCAGTACTGTGCAGTTCTGTTTGTTCATTTAGCCCGCACTTTTCTCTGGAACAACTTACATAAGCACATAAAGTTAGCTTGACAAACTGGTATAAGAGCTGTTAGTACCTTAAGACGCTGCTTCAAAAAGCTTTTTCGTACAGCAAACTTTCTCTCTTGAGAGAGACAGAGAGAGAGAGAGAGAGAGAGAGAGAGAGAGGGTGAGAGAGTCCATGCTGGCCCTGTTCATCTGACCTAAACTTTGCTTTATCTGAAAAGCTGAGGGGTTTTCATGCAGTCTCTTTATGCTCTTCTCAAAGTTTATAAACCAATGGTTTGTATTTGATTGGGAAAGCCCTTTTCAATTAATACATAGTCACCAAATTTATAACGATCGCCTCGTTTGGCCTCCCATGCAGTTGTATTAAACCGTGTAATGGGTTACGTAGAATATGAACTAACGTAACAGTTCTTTGAGTTGCGACTGTGTACTTTCAGCCCTTTTTGAACAACAAGCCACGGCGCAGGAAATGACTTGGCATCTTGAGTGGGGGAGGTGATTGACACTAGAGTCTTTTCAGTTCTTCCTTTCTGTGTACATTTGTGCATGTAACAGCTTTATTGAGTAATGTGGTTGCACTACGTAGTCTTGAAACACTTGTCTGTCATTCCTGAATACGACTTCCCTCTTACATTAACTCGCGTCTTATGGTTTAGACCCTTTACCGCAACCCAGATTTTTCTCATTCACTTTTTTTTTTGCTGTTTTTCTCTGTCTGAGGTTTAACTCTCATGTATTATCAGTAACCCCTATTCTGTTTCACTGCTTATGTGGATGGAGGTGTTAGGTGAACGTTCTGCTTCCTCTTTTTGCTGCCTCTTTTAGACCACACCCTTTTGTTACTGCTTTTTCTCCGTTTTCCATGTTCTCTCTCTCTCTCTCTCATTGTATTTCATTGCCTTTGCAGGTCTGTTCTCTATGCAGCTGTCCAATATTGCTGTCCTAGCTCAAATATCTGTACTGTGAAAGACAGTTTCTTGGTCCTTCCTCATTCTGTTTCTGTCTTTCTGTGGCTGCTGCCTAAAAGTCTACAATGAATGCTAGTATGTTTACATTGACACTGGAACTGTCTTGAATTTCAGCCAGTCGTTTGTAGTTACAAAACCACATGAGTAAATACAGAATAACTTCTGTGCAGCACTGCAGTGCTCTCCCGTAGTATTGGTAATTACATTAATTGTGATGCAGTCCAATAATTTGTGTCTTTGTATTTGTTTCATTACACTACTGGATTTACCGTAAACAAGCAAGCGTTGGGTACATAAATGAAGACGTTTATACATAAAAGAGATTACTGTTCCTGTAGTGGGACTGTTTTGCATTTTACAATACATTGCAATATCCCCAGGCTGTTCCCTTAGAATTTCAACATTTCTTCTGCGCTTCACCTTTTGTACTCTCGCTCACCCTACTTATCTTTGACTTACTCTGGGCTGTTCACGAAGAGCCTTCAAAAGAGATGTGTCTGTCCTATAACTGGCCTAATATTGTGCGTGTGTGTGTAATTGCCTGTGGCGTTTATCTACTGTGTGCTGATGCTCCCCCCTCAGATCAGCTGGTCCAGTTTTCTATGGGATCCCGTTCCACTTCCTGTTCCATTTGAGCTGTTCTTTTGTGTTTTTACTGATCTTCCCCAATAGAATAGCTGGGTCTGTTTCTGTATGGAGCCATCTCTTGTCTCCTTTTATTTACTCTCAGCTCTTCCTCTACTTTTTTGGGCTGATCTTTACCCTAAGATAAGATAAGATAAGATAGAACTTTATTCATCCCAAAGGAAATTCTTGTGCCAATAACTGCTGAGAGTGTACTGTTTGTGTCTATGGTCTTTCCTTATGTCATCTGAGCTGTTCCTCTGTTTTCTGGCTAAATCCACCCTCTACCCCAGACCGGCCTTAACAGAACGTAGCTCTGAGTATCTGCCCTTGTGGTACCAGTTTCACAGACTAAATTGGATTTCAATTAATTTCACATGTTGATCCTATATATAGCCCCTGTCAAGTTTTCGCTGTGTCGCGTTTGTCTGTGACTTCACTTTCTCTCTCTCACCATTAATCCTCCTCTCTGTTATTTTTCTTTCTTTTTTGTCTCATAAATCTCTTTTCTTCTTTTAGAGAGAATCATCTTTTATTGCTTTTACACGATCCACACAACTGTAGATAAAATATATTTATAGTAGTGTCAATGAAGCATAGTAGAAAGGGAAAAACAAACGAATAATCTAGTTGTTCTTTTTTTTTTTTCCTCTAGGTGTTTTTTTTGTGTGACTATGTTGTGTTAACCACAAGTGTGAAAACAGGAAGGAAAAGGAGCTTCATTCTCTGTCACTCAGGTCACAGCGACAAGCTGTATTGTTGAGACACAGTTGGTATGTGTTGGTTTGGGAAGCACCTGGGGGTTGCAGGAGACCAGTTCTAAAACGGGAGAGCTGGACTTTGAGAAGGTTTGTGAGACTCTGAAAACTGTAAGACGGTCAAAAAGATGCCTGAGGAGAGTCTCTGATAAAGGACCGTATCTTTCTTTGCCTGGTAATAATAGTACTAATGGTAGCAAGTCTGATAGAAAAACAGAGCACAATGATAGCTGTAAGATGCCGTGGGAAGAGGTCACCCCTTTCTTTTTACAGGGAAATTAGAAATTTCTCAACCTCTTTCCCAATCTGTCCATCTCTCTCTGTTTCTCTCTCTCTCTCCCTCTCCCTCTCTGAGTGCCTTTCAACATCTTTCAGAGAGTGAGGCACAGATGAACTTGATATAGCAATATGGTAAATTTCACAGCAGGATGTTGAGTTGTTACTTACTTAATGGGCGTGTCTGGGAAAGACCCCTATTGACTGATGTGATGGGAATTACCCTGAGAGAAAACCCAGTAATATTCAATTACATTATTTGTTTGCTCAGCAGATGCCTAGGGCCTCTAAAACGACTTGTCTGCACTTATAATTGTTAAATAACATGTGCTTACTGAACTATGGTTTTGCCGCTACCTGTTTTGCTCTGTGGTTGTCTCATGTGTACAGGCCCAAACCGATAACCTACAAAAGACCTTTGGCTTCTCTCAGCGAGGCACATAGATTGTGATTTGCAATTGGGTTTAGACGAATGGTTTGGCTTCGTTCGCAGCAACGTGACGTATTCAGGCACTTCCCTTTTCTTCGCCAACTCTTCACCGGACTTGTAAATACAGGCCCACTGTAGGTGTTGCCAAACAAAACACACATTTAGGGAGACATGCTAGATTAACCTGTAGAGACATTAATAATCTTAAAAAAAAAGAATCTTAAGCTGACCGCAGTTTGACTCGGATTTGACAGCAGTTATCCCAACTTCAGCAAAGCAGTGGTACACAATAGTGTTAAAGGGAGATGGGTGAATGACTACGTTTGAGTGAATATGAGTGAATATTAGCATTGAATATCAGTGCTGGATATGAGTGGGGGCTAGATAAGCTTTATTGTGGCACCTATGTCCAGGAAACTGTCCAACACTGTGCAAGTCACCCAAGACATCACCTTCCAATAGCTTCACTCATTCCAACATTGGCAGTAGGGTTCCCGTCATTTCGAGTGAGTCGGATTTTATCTGTTCCCGAGAATCAGCGCTGGAGTGGGACAGGAGGAGATGCAAAAGGTGTAGGTAGTTTTTTTTTTGTTGTTTTTTTTGGAGAATCATTGTAACGTATGGTATTTGGTATTTGATGTCCTCTGCTGTGCATTGAACTGATAAGTAGTGATTGCCTAGAAAAGAGGAAGATTAAGAGGCTGACTCATTGGGTTTCATGCACACCCCATGTCACTTACAACATCTGTGAAGTTTCAACACTTCCCTTTCAACAAGCCTTCCCCCTCTCTCTCTCTCTCTCTCTCTCTCTCTCTCTCTCTCTCTCTCTCACCACTTTCATTCTCTCCTGTGCTCATCTCTTTCCATCTTTCCTTTTCCTTCCTCCTTTTCTCCCTCTCTCAGTCCCCTTTACCTCTCCGTCCATTCATCTAGACAGACATGTCATTGTAACCTCTCTTGGCCTTACAGTCTCACTTTGGTGGTTGATGGAGGGATTTGTGGAAAATGACAAAAAGCTAAAGAAAAGGAGAGAGCCAGGAGCGTGGGAAACACTTTTTCTTTCAATTATGTCACGTCCCTGCAGTACGCACTCGGTGAGTTTTTAATGCTGACTTTTCGAATTGTACAAACGCAGAAGCCATGGCTGTGCCTAAGCTTTTTTCAACTGGGATTCCCATAAATGGACATAAAACTTCAAGATATTTGGAGTGAATAGTTCTCCAGTAATGTATTCTATTAAAAACCTTGAATCTCTTGGCATGTGGTTGTGTTTGGGTGCTTGTATGCGTGTGAAAGAGAGAGAGAGAGAGACCCTTTTGTTGTGGGGGTGTGCGTGTGTGGGGGTGTGTGTAGTGTGTGAGTGTGTGTGCGTGTGTGTGTCTGTGTTTGAAGGTGAAAAAGCTTACAGGAGCATGTTTTGAAAACTTGTTCCCTCTGTTGTTCTGTGAGCTCACGTTTCAGAACGTGCCAGAACACGGTCAGAGTCTGACATTTCTCTGAAGCCAAAGCAGGTAGCTGCTGATTCTTCTGTTTCACAACATCTCTCTCCATCTTTTCTCTCCTCCACTATTCTTACCTCCCCCACAGCCCTGCTGTACATTGGAATTTTCAAGATTCCTCACGTATTTGGCGCTGTTTTGGTTCCGTGCCCCCCCCCCCCCCCCCCTCTCTCTCTCTCTCTTTCTTTCTCGACTCAGTCCATTGCCTCTATTCCTTTGTAAGTTACTGAGTTGTTTCTGTGTTCTTTATTGTGTGAGTATGGGCCTCCTTGTCTTGTTTTAGCACTGGAAAACTTCCCTTTTTAGAAATGTGTGACTAATTTGAGTGTACCAGAGATCCATGTTTGGTGCATGGTTTCAGCTGGGACTGTCCCCAGGGCGGAGGGAAGGCATGGGGCAGGATTGGTGGCCGCTGCCACTCTGCTTCACTGGAACCCTATTCCAAAGCAGTCCAAGTGCAGTTGGACATTGAAGAAAGGAGCTTTTTATATAAGAAAAAAAATTTCTCTGCTTCCTTGATGAAGCAACCAGAGTTGCAACCTTGGCATTTTTACAACATGAACAGAAATAGTCAGAAAAAGAATTGGTCTCTGTGTTTCTTCTTCTTTCTCAGAGTGATTTAATCTAAAGTTTAGTTAAAGGGATGTGCTAACAGAGTAATGCGCTGACAGAGACATCATTAGCATTTGCGCTGACCTTTGATCTTTCACTTACCATCTCATTAGCTTTCAGGTTTAGCTCTTGTGGCTCTGTTGTATTATTTTCTTTAAAAACAGATTATATTCTGTAGCTCTGTCTCTTTGTCGTATTTCTGTTGTTTGGTCTCCTCAGCTGTGTGTCTGTAATAGTGATTTGCTATCTCTATATGATGGTGTCTCTGTTGCTCCGTCTCTATGGACATGGTCTCTGTGGCTTTTCCTGGCTTTATTTAAACATTATTAACTGTGACTCTCCCTGGAGCCCTGAGTAAGTGCCCCCCTCCCACCCCACCACCCCCCACCACCACCACCACCATCCAGTTCTCTTATGCACCGCTGATGTGAGAGTGAGATTACGAAGAAATAATCACACAGATTAATAACCCAAATGAGAACTTAATTGCAGCAGAATGGCATTTTAAAACCTACAGCGAGAATGCCCCCCTTCCATCCAGAGACAAGTTACATCTTGTCCTGTCTTCCACTGGGGCTTTGTCTATGTCTCTGCCTGCCCCCAGTGCTCTCTGTGGAGTTTGTGCCAAATCCACGGCGGTCTTCTCTCTCTCTCTCTCTCTCTCTCTCTCTCTCTCTCTCTCTCTCTGCCTCCCCCCTACCCCAGCGCCACTCCTCTGGCTTTCCCCAGGCCTGGTCTGGGTGAGGAGCAGGTTGCGCGGGGTGAGTTTTTTCGGAGCTCCGTGGCTGGAGAAAATCCCTGGCTAACAGGATGAAGGGAGGGCTAATGAGATT